>NW_006204064.1:904446-920677 GCF_000334495.1 Tupaia belangeri chinensis
GGAAACAACAATGTAGATTCAACAGTAAATGATCAATCATAATCTCTAAACTCTGTAGTTTTATACCCATTGTTTAAGATCAAATAAACCATTTCAAGAAGGGATAAAATATTCTGATGGGGAAATACATATTGTTACAAGTAGTTATTTTTATGCTTAAAATGTATACTACATGTATGGCAATGAGGTTAAGAATCTAGATTCTATAATCAGACTGTCTTGAGTTTGAATCATATATCTCTACCCAGCACTATTAGTATGACTTTGCTTAAGGCTTTACATCAGTGAAATGAAAAAGATGGTAGTAATTATTTGAAAGGGTTTTATGAGGATAAACAAAGAAAACATACAAAGTACTGAGAACGCTGCTAGACATATAGTCATCTTTTGATACATGTTAAACTATAATTACTATCGCCACTACAATTCCATCAGTACTAGTTATAAGAAATGATCATCAATGATCAACAGCCTTCACACTGACTCCTATGCAGAAAAACATAGCTTTGCTTATTTTGAGACAATTGAGCTATAACTAGAATGAAATCTAAGGCATCTCAAAAGACACTTTGAATTCATATCACCTATCTTTGATCAGAAGTTTAGAAATCTTGGCGTTACTAAATCTGAAATTAGTTTGGGTATACTATAAGATTACAGAATATGAGAAAATGGGAGAATGTGAGGAACACTCCCGTACTGATAGATTTTAATGGCGGTGTCAGTAGTAATCCATGACTTAAATTATACACATACATCCATACATATTTTCTAGTCCTTTCCAGACCTACACCTTGACCTTTCCTTTCTAGACCTAGAAACCATTACTCAAGTAGCAATGAGTACACCTAGATTTTGGTTTCTACATACCATTCTCTACCAAAATGAGCCACGAGATTTTGGAAATCAAGTCTGGAGCAGGTAAAGTCTAAAACAAATTTGTAATATTCGTTTTTTAAAATGGCACAGTGTGGTAGTCATTATCTAATCAAGTAGACAAGCCTGGCCTTGTCAAGAGATTCCGATGGCTGACATGATGTGCCCTGACATGATATAACAATAAGTAAACAATATCACCTATTTGGCATTCTCGTCAGCAATGTCTGAACTGAACAGAATCATGAGAAAATAATCATATAGATCAAGAGAAGGGATTGTTGTCTGGGATAACTACTCTGTAATTTTCAAATTATTATGGA
Organism: Tupaia belangeri chinensis; assembly: GCF_000334495.1. Taxonomy (NCBI): domain Eukaryota; kingdom Metazoa; phylum Chordata; class Mammalia; order Scandentia; family Tupaiidae; genus Tupaia; species Tupaia belangeri. The sequence goes on from NW_006204064.1 coordinate 905,646, forward strand.
GGAAGGGAAGTATTTGGTTGTAAGGAAAGCCATGATGTATTTTTGTTTTTCTATGCAAAAATGCATCATGACTTTCCTGATGACCCAATAATTTAAAAAGATTTAGGTCCAGCCACACAGACTGTGCTCTATGGGTGGGACTACATGGGAGGCCCAGGAACAGCTTATAGTCTAACCTAAAGGTGGGTGTGGTCTCAGCAATTCAGGAAGGAGGCAAAAAGATCACCAGTTTGACGCTGGCCTGGGCAACACAGTGAGACCCTGTCTAAAGAAGAGTGGGGTGTGGTGGTACGTGCCTGCAGTACTAGTTGGGAGACTGAAGCAAGAGTATCACAATATTGAGACTTTCTTTTAAAAAAATAATAAATGCAATTTATAAACTTTAACTGAATCTTGTGTCATGGAGAAAAGAAGCAAACCAAGGAAACTGAGGTATAGAAAACATGGTAATGTCACTGAATTGATGTGAATTTATTGGATACAATAAATGAGATATAGTTGTATGGAAAGGTGCCTTTGTCCTTAGGAGATACTTCTTGAATTCTTTAGGACTGATGTGCCATGATGTCCACAGCAGACTACTGTTGGTTGATTAGGTAAGAGGGAAATGTCCTTCTATAAAAAAATGTAGTATATAGGCTTTCTCAAATTGTTAAAGTTGGGCCAGCCTCGATGATGCAGTTGATAACATGCTGGACTAGGGAACTGGAAACCACTTGCTGACTTTGGTTAGATACCCAGGTCTGTTTGGCCTGAAGAAAATGCCAGGCATGTGATTAGGTACCCAGGATCCTGGAGATGGAGAAAGGGGATCATGGTGTGACCAATCCCTGTGTAAGGTGCCCCTACTTCTCTCTCTCTCTTTCGTATGTGAATGTACACTCACTGTCATGAACCTTGAAAAGTTGTTTAAGTTAGTCCACCAGGTGGTGTGGTGGCTAAGGAGCTGAACTCCCACATGACCGGCCATGGTTCGACCCCTGGACCTGGTGGCTTGCTTTCTCACTATTCCTCTCTCTCTCTCTGTCTCTCTCTGGTGAGTGTATGTGCCCTATAGAAAATTAAATAATAATAATAATAATAATAAAATAATAAATAATTGTTTAAAACACAAAAAAAGATGTTAAGGTTGATGAATCCTGGTGAGAGATAAACAAGTGATCACTTTCTCTGAGTTTACAATATTTTTAATCTTATTTATTTTTATTTTGAAAATTATATTCACAGACTACATTTGCAATATCTCAGATAGTTTCCCTCTGCCCCAATTTCTCACTTACAATCAAAATAAATCTGTTGTACTGTAAGTATTTTTGTACATCAGCTCATATCTTTATTGGCAGAAGCAGTGGTCCAAAGAAAACAAAGTTCAAGATATATCATTTGCAAAATGATTTTCTTCCTACATTTAAAAACAAAAAAAAAAAAGAAAAAGAAAAAAAAAAGGACAAATGTTTTGAACAGCCAAGATAAGTTTCCCTTTGGAGTTTAAAATCCTCCAGCTCTTATCACCAAGCATTCTATCTCCAGTGTCAATAAGAGACCTGGAAGTCTGGGGGAGGAGAAGAATCTCTCCAGATCCATCAGGGGAAATGAAAGTAGTATCGGAGCATTCAGACACAGGAAGATGGTAAGAGTATCACTGGAGTCCTCCTCTACCACCTCCTCTGACCCCAGTCTTTGGTGTCTCACTCTGAGGAGTTCCTGGGGGGAAGACAGGCTTTAATCTGTCAGAAGAGCACATGAGCAAAGGCCACCTCTGGCTGGCTACCATGTTTCTGGGGGACATGATGAACTGCCATAGATGAGGGGAAGAAAGGTAGGTAAGAGAAGGAGCACTACAAATCAGCAGGAGACACAGAATGGTGCCTAGGGAAAAACTAGGCCTTGGAGCATGAGGGGCACCCCCTAAGAAACAAGCCATTGAGCCAGGGTAATGATCCTAGTGTGAGCTGGATTTGTGAGGGAAACCAAATGTGAGCTGTTGGCAATGTGGACCACAGCTGACAGGAAGGCTGCAGAGCTCCACGCATGCACAGCAGATTCTGCCCTTTCCCTGGCATTGAATAGTGACTCGACATGGTGGGGGAGGAGGAGAAAGGGAAATCTGTACGCTTACGGGATGTGAACTGCAGATCATTGATAGAATTCAACAAGAGAAGAGGATTGAAAGCATTAATGTCAGTATTTATGGATTTTTAAGAAGAGAAATGCATTCTGATAGCAGTCCCACTCCAAAGAGAACTAACCACACACATGCAAAAAAAAAAAAAAAAAATCAAACAAACAATAAAAACAGAGAGACAACTTTCATAGACATGATTCTGACAAAGAAAACAAACTAGAAAGAGTTCAGGTTTTAATAATGAAATGTTCACGGAGAACAGAAGAAAAACTTAAGACAATTTAAGCAACACCAAATCACATTTGACTCTTCTCCTGTAACTCTCATAACTAAATTGAAATAACACCATAACTAATACTTGAACCTTTCATATGTGTCAGGGACAGTTGAAGCATTTTTCACAAATTAAGTAACAAGTTGCTCTTAACAGCCCTGCAAGGCAGATGCAATTACCTACATCCCCCATTTTAATCACAAAGCAACTGAAGGAAAGCCAGGGTAAGCAACTCCTGGACCCTGCTCCTTATAAGGAGCTGAACAAGAATTCACATGCAGGCACTCAGCAGATAGCTTACATTCTTCAGTCTGTGGATACTGCCAACTGGTGTTCAAAATCACCATTCTCTTAAGAAATAAAACTCTCTTAAAAATGATTGTTCATGAGACAGTGTATGTGTATATGAGACCAGTAACCTCCACAGGGCTCAGTGGCATTGCTATCTCCTTCCTCCAGACCTCTATTCCATTAGGATCTTGGGCATGCATACACACTACCAGTGTATTTTCAGACCAACTAGGCAGGGAACTTGAACTACAGTCAGCATGTGGCTTCCAGCTCTTTAGTCCTATATGCTATAGACTGTCACAGAAACTATGCCTCACATTTTTGTTGTAGTTGTTATTGAAAAATCAAAGCAGAAACAGAGGGAAAGGAGAGAAGCTAAAGCTCAGATAAGGGAGTGTGGAAGCACACTAGATGGTTAGAGGACAAATTCTTAAACCTTTGGATGTATCTGTGTCCCTTCACACTGTTGAAAATTATTCATGGTGCCAAAGAGCTTACACGTATATGACTGTATGTAATGAAAGCAAAGTAGAGTTAGAACTGAGAGAATTTTAAAATATTTACTTAAAATAATAAAAGCATATGTTAACATAAGTCATATATTTTGGTAGTCATAGCTTCTTAAACAAAAGTAGTGTGAAAAGTGGCATTGTTACAGAGTTCTGCAAAATCTCCAGTGAGTGACTTGATACAAGATGATTGCAGTCTCATTTGTGCTTCTATAGTCAATCTGCCATAATGTGCTTTTTGACTTATTATAGGAAGAAAAGATGGTCTTATAACAGAAATGTAGTTGGAAAAACAAAGACTTCTAAGGGACTCGGAGACCACTTGTTTAAAATACATACTCTAAAGTTAGATTACTTGGATTTGAAATTTGGCTCTACTATTTCCTAGCTGTTTGACCTAGATTGGGTCCAGCAGATGGCCTGATGGTTAAGGCACTGGACTCCGAAATGGCTGACCATGGTTCGGGTCTCAGACCGAGTGGCTTGCTTTCTCAGTTCCATTCTCTACCCCGTCACCTCCCCATACCCACATACACCCATTGATGAGCACACATACCCTGTAGCAAATTTTAAAAAATGATAAATAAAATTAATAATTCTTTTAAAAAATAATAAGTAAGCTTAAATTATCTCATTCCCTCATCTATAAATGGAGGTTTCAAAGATACTTCATAAGGTTGCTCATGAGTATAAAATTTACATTTGTCAAATGCTTATAAAAATTTCATAGCATAAGTAATTGTTATATGAGTAAAGTTAAATAAATAAATGATAATTTGGCTTTGCAGGCAATTTTTGTCACAGGGCAGTGTCAATAAGAGACCTGGAAGTCTGGGGGAGGAGAAGAATCTCTCCAGATCCATCAGGGGAAATGAAAGTAGTATCGGAGCATTCAGACACAGGAAGATGGTAAGAGTATCACTGGAGTCCTCCTCTACCACCTCCTCTGACCCCAGTCTTTGGTGTCTCACTCTGAGGAGTTCCTGGGGGGAAGACAGGCTTTAATCTGTCAGAAGAGCACATGAGCAAAGGCCACCTCTGGCTGGCTACCATGTTTCTGGGGGACATGATGAACTGCCATAGATGAGGGGAAGAAAGGTAGGTAAGAGAAGGAGCACTACAAATCAGCAGGAGACACAGAATGGTGCCTAGGGAAAAACTAGGCCTTGGAGCATGAGGGGCACCCCCTAAGAAACAAGCCATTGAGCCAGGGTAATGATCCTAGTGTGAGCTGGATTTGTGAGGGAAACCAAATGTGAGCTGTTGGCAATGTGGACCACAGCTGACAGGAAGGCTGCAGAGCTCCACGCATGCACAGCAGATTCTGCCCTTTCCCTGGCATTGAATAGTGACTCGACATGGTGGGGGAGGAGGAGAAAGGGAAATCTGTACGCTTACGGGATGTGAACTGCAGATCATTGATAGAATTCAACAAGAGAAGAGGATTGAAAGCATTAATGTCAGTATTTATGGATTTTTAAGAAGAGAAATGCATTCTGATAGCAGTCCCACTCCAAAGAGAACTAACCACACACATGCAAAAAAAAAAAAAAAAAATCAAACAAACAATAAAAACAGAGAGACAACTTTCATAGACATGATTCTGACAAAGAAAACAAACTAGAAAGAGTTCAGGTTTTAATAATGAAATGTTCACGGAGAACAGAAGAAAAACTTAAGACAATTTAAGCAACACCAAATCACATTTGACTCTTCTCCTGTAACTCTCATAACTAAATTGAAATAACACCATAACTAATACTTGAACCTTTCATATGTGTCAGGGACAGTTGAAGCATTTTTCACAAATTAAGTAACAAGTTGCTCTTAACAGCCCTGCAAGGCAGATGCAATTACCTACATCCCCCATTTTAATCACAAAGCAACTGAAGGAAAGCCAGGGTAAGCAACTCCTGGACCCTGCTCCTTATAAGGAGCTGAACAAGAATTCACATGCAGGCACTCAGCAGATAGCTTACATTCTTCAGTCTGTGGATACTGCCAACTGGTGTTCAAAATCACCATTCTCTTAAGAAATAAAACTCTCTTAAAAATGATTGTTCATGAGACAGTGTATGTGTATATGAGACCAGTAACCTCCACAGGGCTCAGTGGCATTGCTATCTCCTTCCTCCAGACCTCTATTCCATTAGGATCTTGGGCATGCATACACACTACCAGTGTATTTTCAGACCAACTAGGCAGGGAACTTGAACTACAGTCAGCATGTGGCTTCCAGCTCTTTAGTCCTATATGCTATAGACTGTCACAGAAACTATGCCTCACATTTTTGTTGTAGTTGTTATTGAAAAATCAAAGCAGAAACAGAGGGAAAGGAGAGAAGCTAAAGCTCAGATAAGGGAGTGTGGAAGCACACTAGATGGTTAGAGGACAAATTCTTAAACCTTTGGATGTATCTGTGTCCCTTCACACTGTTGAAAATTATTCATGGTGCCAAAGAGCTTACACGTATATGACTGTATGTAATGAAAGCAAAGTAGAGTTAGAACTGAGAGAATTTTAAAATATTTACTTAAAATAATAAAAGCATATGTTAACATAAGTCATATATTTTGGTAGTCATAGCTTCTTAAACAAAAGTAGTGTGAAAAGTGGCATTGTTACAGAGTTCTGCAAAATCTCCAGTGAGTGACTTGATACAAGATGATTGCAGTCTCATTTGTGCTTCTATAGTCAATCTGCCATAATGTGCTTTTTGACTTATTATAGGAAGAAAAGATGGTCTTATAACAGAAATGTAGTTGGAAAAACAAAGACTTCTAAGGGACTCGGAGACCACTTGTTTAAAATACATACTCTAAAGTTAGATTACTTGGATTTGAAATTTGGCTCTACTATTTCCTAGCTGTTTGACCTAGATTGGGTCCAGCAGATGGCCTGATGGTTAAGGCACTGGACTCCGAAATGGCTGACCATGGTTCGGGTCTCAGACCGAGTGGCTTGCTTTCTCAGTTCCATTCTCTACCCCGTCACCTCCCCATACCCACATACACCCATTGATGAGCACACATACCCTGTAGCAAATTTTAAAAAATGATAAATAAAATTAATAATTCTTTTAAAAAATAATAAGTAAGCTTAAATTATCTCATTCCCTCATCTATAAATGGAGGTTTCAAAGATACTTCATAAGGTTGCTCATGAGTATAAAATTTACATTTGTCAAATGCTTATAAAAATTTCATAGCATAAGTAATTGTTATATGAGTAAAGTTAAATAAATAAATGATAATTTGGTTTTGCAGGCAATTTTTGTCACAGGGTGACGTCTTTATACTGAATTTTATGTTCTCAGAGCTGAGACAATGACAGGGATCTCTTGAGTAGGAGTGAACAATTACATCCATGTACAATAGGAGTAGTTATAAAAGCAGCCTTAGTAAATTGAGAATTCAATTGAGATGCATACTGGAATCTCCACCCCACAGAGGATGGGTAGCAGGCATCTTATTTTCAAAACTCTTTCATGTTCAAAGTCATGTCAGACAAGGAAAATTCTTTAATGCAATTTCTGTTGAGTTTTGGCTATAAAACATGTCAGGCAGTTCTTAAGCTGAGCAATTCAGAAGTATTTTTTAATAACAAAAATTGGGTGAATGGTTATAAAGAATCAAGACTCAATCTCACGGTTAGGTTACTTGAGCAAAGTTTTGTTAATTTCATTTCTAAAAAGTGACAAAGGTCATTCAGTAGCGTTCTGAAAACTGAGCACAAAACACAGAATTTGATAAAGATATCTCTATTTATTAGGTTGTCTGGAAAGGCGTGATGTATTTTTCTATTCAAAAATGTATCATGACTTTCCCAATAACCCAATATATTACTTACATATGTGATGTGATTGAGTTCTATTTATGGCTAAATGTATAATTCTTCAACCCAATCCCACTATACTTTTCACATATTCTTAGAATTTTCTGCCCCGCAGATCAGTTTCCTTCAAGAGAACATCGGAATCTTAGGAAATGTGCTGTTTCCCTTACCTTTATATCTACCTCCCTAGATGGGAAAGCAGATGACCCACTCATGAGCTGTGGTTTTTGTGTGTTTCATCAATTGTAAATACAGTCTTCAGTCTAAAAATCTGACTTTGCCATGTCTCATTTTCAAACAACTACAATATTGAAGACTGCATTTTATGTAATTATATTAAACATGATCCAGAAAAATAAAACCATCTTATACCATCACCCTGATATTTGATGACTCAGGAGATACATTATAATCTTTTTAGTAGCCCAAGATCTACCTTCTCATAAGAACTTATGCAGAAATATGTAAAACTGGCAACTGATACTATAAAGATCAATAAAGAAGTAATTTATGTGTACTATTACATGTGAAACACACAACGAACTGTACTGTTTGGTTCATTGTTACATCCCTGGCCTCTTCATTTATCATCTTGGGAATAGCATTCTCTGCCTACTTCAAAGGGTTGCCAGGAAGATAAAGTGAATTTTTAAAGCATGCCTATGAAGTACTGTGAACTTATTGATGATAGCAGGCTTGTAAAAGAAAAAAATAATCATTAAAAAAAAGAAAATGTACATAAAAATTTAATTGATCTCAGGATATACATACCCTGTAAGCATAAAAGAACTAGAAAAACCCAAAAATGAAAAAGTTGATAAATTTAATTGCCGTCAAATTTTAATGTGTCAATAACATTATAAGCAAACCAAAGAGACTGGGGCCAAAATAGAAACAGTATTTATAACAAATAGGTAGAGAATTAATTACTAAAGCTCTCTAATAAATTGAGTCCAACAGAAAAAAACTTCAAAGAATCTTAACTGGCAATTTACAATTTATTAAATTTTAAAAATTCAATGGGACAGCCAGTGACATGGTGGTTAAGGCCGCTGGACCCCCATGGGCCAGTTACTATATGGTTCAAGTTCTGGGTAATGCACAACCAAAATACTGAAAGGAAAAGTGGAGAAGAAGAGCTTGTAGCATGCCCATAACTCATTCAAGAGAACTTTTTTCACTTTTCTTTTCTGTCTCTTTCCTTCAGTGAGTGCACATGCCCTCTAGCAAAATAAAAAATAATAATTCATAAATATTTTAAAAGTTTAATCCATTAGCAATTAGATGGTACAAAGTAAAACAAGGAGATCTGTGAAATCTACCAACTTCATCGTGATTAGGACAAACTAGACATCTAATTCTTAAAATTTTTGAGGGTGTAGTGAGATGTATACCCTCATGCATTGTTGCTGTAAATCAAACTTGGGAATATTTGTCAATTTAAACACATTTTAAAAAGTGATTCTAGTTTTAAAAATTAATCAGAATTATGACCAAAGTTCCTTGTACTAAAATATTAATTTCATATAGACTGAAAAGTCAGTAGATTGGATGGATATATGGAGGGGAAAGAATTGCAGCATAGCCAAATTCTATTATAGGTTCTATCTCTCTGGGAAATACACATGATCTTTGGCAATAAAAAAATAAAACTTTTTTTCAAATCAAAAAAGTCAACAATAGGGTTAAAAATCAAGTTATAAAATGTTCCTCTTTTCTGTAGAAACACAAGAAGAAAGAAAAAAATTGTAAAGAAATTTTAGCAGAGGTTATTTTTGTATAGAGGTTATAGATAGTTTTTAGTTTGTATAGTGGGCATAAAATTAGAAAAAGTAAGTGCAAAATTTAAAAACGTGTTATACTTGATATAGACGGGATTACTTTTAATAGATATAATTTAAACAAAACACTTATCCAGTCAAGCAGTTCGTTAGCTGGTTACTAGTAGATTGCAGGAAGAATACTGAATGGTTTGAATAAATATCATTTATTTTCTCTATAACATTTCAGTGATATTAGAACTACCTTAGTGCAGAGTACCTACTGTGTACTGATTATTATATAATAATAGTTAAGTTGTGCAGAAAAGAGATGAAAAAGGAAAGAGAAGTTTCATTTGAAACCAAAATAATACTAGTACTAGTACTAAGTGTATAGTCCAGAGGGTAAATCAGCTTTGGCCTGGACCCTTCCAGCATGGTTAGGCTGTCTACTCCAAAATGAAGGCTTAATGCTTACTAGTGAATTGTGAGTAGTCTCATTGACCTAGAAATTGCATAGAGATGCTTACCTTTAAAAAAATCCACTAACGTGGTGTTAGAGGGTCATTTTTCAGTGTTGTATATGGAAGAGCAAGACGTGTACAGTAATTCCCATTATGGTTAATGAGAGCTGAGCATCTAGACTAGTCTAACACCCCTGAAGATTTTATTTAAAATTCTTTGAAAAAGCAACTCTAAGCCAAGAATAAACCACAGAATTATTCACATATCTATTCTCCCAGATACTAAAAACAGTAGGGGGAAAGAGGTAGATTTTGTCTTGCTTTACTAGGCCTTACAAGACAAAAAAAAAAACATCAAATTTCTATAAATATATAGATTTATTTTAAATTATGGGTATTACTTTAATGCCATTTTTAAATGCATAGTTTAAATATTGTCTAGATTTTTTCTAGTTGTTATGTAATATTCATAGAGATACAAAAATTTTCTTAATTCAGTTTAATCTTTGATTTTACAATTTAAGGTTACCATTACATGAGGTTTGTTATCTAGATCCAAGTCCTTGGACAGCCAGCAAGTGTCAGGACCGTGCATGATGAAAAAAAATTATAATTATTATAGCATGCTTTGAAGAAGCCAAATGCATTAATTCTTCCAACCTCCCTGTCACTTGGGTTTAGTACTCATGATAGTCCTGGAGGCAGGTAAGGGTAGTAGTTTTATTTTTGGATGAAGAAACAAAACTAAAAACAGTGGACTTTACGAAGGTTTCCCAAATAGAACTAAAATTTAGTTCTCCAATTTTTTGTCCAGAGCTCATTGGCAGCTTTGACAAGCACACATTATTCTATACCTGAAGAAGGTAAATGCATCAGAAGTGAATGCATAGGGAGGCAGAGCTCCTTCTTTCCCCTGTATGAGTTCAACGATGTTGGCAATGGCCTGGGAGAGCCTTGCTAATCCCGGCTTCCATAAATTGAATTCTACAGTGGGATGAGGGAAGGTCTTTGTGTGTAGCTGACAACACAGAAATTGGAACCACAGAGAACCAGGAAAGTATATGTAGGTAAGAGGGAAGCAGGTGAGGGTCTGAGGGAAGCATATTTCTGGTGGAGATGACATCTAGGGCAAAGGATCAGAGAAAGGCACAAGTTCACTGGCACACAGGCCAGAAATCCAGGAATCAAAGGTGAAGAGTTGAGATTTTTTTCAAATTAAGTGAAATAGCAACTAGAAGTACATGATATAAGGAAATAACCTGTTCTTATTTCCATATTTAAAAATCCATGCCAGCTGCTATGTGGTGGTAAATTGGGAAGTAAAGGAGGAATGGCAGAGTGATAAACAAGGAAACCAGAGAGATTATTGCGTCCATTCCAGGAAAGATGTGGCAGAAATGGGAGAGGTAGCAAGCAGCAGACTCCAAATGTATTTCTGTAGGAGAGCCTCTGTGCTCATTGTAAGAATGTTTAGATAATGCTGTCAATTACATATTCTGGCATCCTCTCCACAAAGAAAAATCCACAGAAAATATAACTTTCTGGTCTCTGGTGCTAATCCCATTTATGCATTTCCTGAAAAATCAGCCTTTTTTTTTATCTCAAAAATGAATGCTCTTTCCTTCTCTAGTTTGGTGTGAGAAAGATCAGGGCCAACTCTGTGAAGCATCTCTAACAAGTATTTATATGTAAATTTTTAAAAATCTATTCCATGCATTCAACTCTCTTTTGGATCCATCTTCCTTTCTTTTTCTTACTTATTTCTTGACTTTGTTGTTTGTTTGCCTCTTATTTTTAAAGAACTTAATCTTACTGTACATTATCCATTATAGCCAACTTAAGTCTGTTTTTAAACAATCTAGGAAGTAAATGAATAAACTAAAATTGCCCAGTGGTAATTGTCTTGGCTATTGTACAAATAATAAATTAGAAGGAAATTTTTTCAGAGGGATTAATCAAAAGAAATAGAGGTTTATAAATAAGTATGTTATGTAAGACAGCCTGTATACAGACATGAGAAGCCAAGAAGGCCTTAACAACTTGGCTGAATTGAAGAAATTACTTACTGAAGTCTAGAGCTATTCTAGACTTCTGGAGGAAGGCAACAGAGTGGCACACACAATTTTGGAAAACCAAAATCACCGGCTGATGAGCTGTCAAACTCTTCTTAATTTCTCTCTTCTGAGAATTAACTGACTTCATTGGCCTTGCTAGGATCCACATAAAAATCTATGCAAACAGTGCTTAGGACAGATAGGTGAGGCCTTTTTCATGTTTAAACCCACCTGTTACTTTTCCCTCTTTCAGAGCAGGCCACTTTGGGAAGATTATATATATATATGTATGTATATATTTTTTTTTTCTCTTTTTTTTGAGAGAAATTTTTATTATAAGCCACGTGTTCTTGCCAGAGAGACAGAAAGTGAGAAATTATCCCCTGGGGGAAGGCCAAAGCCACAATTTCTTCTTCTCCATTCTCCTCTTGGGATCTTGAGCATGCACACACACGCACCCGGCATGAGTTTTAAGTTGCCAGGTCTGAGACTTAACCATGGTAGACTGTGTGGGAGTCCAACAACACATTATGCCATCTGTTGATTCCTGGATGATAAATATTAACTGTGCCTTGAAATGTATGAATGTGGAGATGCATAAAAACCCAGGTTAACACTGTCTTAACCACGATGGTATATTGCCTGATATGAGAACTCAACAAAATTCTACTTGTTAAATGAGGACCCTTGTTCTTTTTTAGTTTTAAAGCTAAAACCCAAAATAGTCAAACATGGTTTCTTATGTACCAAATACTCATTTAACAAATATTCACTGAACACCTCCTATATTCTGGGCACTGTCCATGCAAGTGAGGATGCATTTGTGAATAAGCCACAGTACAATCCCTGATCTCACGGGGCTCACATATTAGTCAGCCTGGGACATGCAAAAAATAAAATAAACAATAAATTACATAGCAAGTTATAACTAAATGCTATAAAGAAAAATAAAGTGGGAGTAGAGCTATAATTTTCGATAAGATAACGGGGAAGACTATCCTGAGAATGTGATATCTGAGGACAATTTGAATAAAGGTCTGAAGGAGGGGATGATATGGTGGCACAGTTCTAAGACACAATACTCTGTGAGGTTGGCCCATGTGGGAAGGTTCCAGTTCCTGTGCAGAAATCTCCTGAAGTATGCTGACCACATATGGACCCATGGCACGGGGCTGTCTGAGGCTGGGGTTGCATTGCAGTGTCAGGACCCTGTGGGAGATGCTGTTCCCCCACCCCCTGTCTGTCTGTCTTCCTGTCTCCTTGTCTCTCTCACTCACAAAAGAACTAAACAAACTTTAAAAAGAAATAAAGGTCTGAAGGAATTGAGGGAGAATGGCTTAGATCTATCAAGGGAAATAGCATTCCAAGTACAAGGAACAGGTGGTTCAAGGGCTATGAGGTGGAATATTCTTAGAATGTCCAATAAACAAGGGAGTGAGTGTGCTTAGAGCGGAGTAAGTATGAGGGACAGGGTTAGTTTCCTGTAGCTGCTGTAACAAATTACCATAAGCTGGTGGCTTGACAAACAGAAGTGGATTCCCTCCTCCTATGCCTCTCTCAGTTTCTGGTGGCTGTCAGCCTCCCCGTGGCACATTGCTCCAGTCTTTGTCTTTGTGGTCATGTTACCTCCTTATCTCCAGAAAAGCTCTGTCTTGCTCCTACAAGGACACTTGTTGCTCACTCAGCAAATACAGGATGATCACTTCATCTCAAAATGAAATACTTAGTATCTGCAAAGATACCTGCCAAATAAGGTCACATTCAGAGGTCCCAAAGATTAAGGCAGACATATCTTTTTTCGGAGGTCATTATTCAACTCGCTACAGAGACGATAATAGTAGATAAAATCAGAGGGGGTAATGTTTGATGTTGGGGTTGTTGGAGGAGACCATGCAGGAATCTGGTAAATCATTCTGATAACTCTGGCTAAAGAAGGTAGAGAGCCATTGTGGGGATAGAAACTGAAAACTGACACAGATCAACATAGCTGCTGTCATGTAAAAATGCTTCAATACCATTTAATCCTAGTTTGATATTTCATTGATTTAAGAGTATGCCAAACTTAGATTAGGACTGGAAAATGAGGGAAAATCTGGCATACTGTCGGTCTTCATAACATATTTATTAAATAAATAAATGAATGTTTTTTCTTCATTTAACCACCCTATTTTGAATCATAATTAAATTTATTCTGTATTTATCAACTATGCACCATTTTAGTATTCTGTCCTTCATAATTAAATCAATCAAGAGATTGCATACTGCTATATAATATTGTTATGATACTGACTGACTGCAGTGGTGACTGACAAATCATTTTTTTCCTTTTCTTTAGTATTTATCACTGTGCCTGTGTACATAATCACTGAAGAATCTCAACTCAATGGGGTGAAGATGTGCTACCATGGTATTCTTTGCCATCACTTTTCTAGTCATGTTACACCGAATCACTTTCCAGCCCTTTTAACAATGTCTTGGCAAAACCTATACCTTTGCAGTTATTTTCCATAATAGGAAGTCTCTCCAGTTTAAAATTTTAGCCTCAGATCAAAATTTTACATCCTACCTAGCATAGGCCTGAGAAACAAATTCTATCATTTAGAGCTTTCTACCAATTTCTTCCCCTGTATTGAGGCTGAGCTATGCCGGTGTTAGAGTGGTCTTAGGTGACTGGTTGTCTGTCACCAGTTGGAAAGCAGGTTTCTCTCATCTAGCTCCAGTTCTGTCTGCTGGAAGCCTCTACAGATATGGTGGTCTCTGCATGGCTGAGTTGACAGACATGTTTGCTTTTCCCCCTGGGAAGTTATTCAAGCTTTATCCCACCCTGTTTCTGAAGATCCACTCATAAAAGGACAGTCAAGTCTCCCTTTACAGACTCTGCTAATGGTCCACAATTAGTCTCCTCTCTGGATAGGCCAGTACTTTAACTGGCCCAGTGTCTGCTTAAGTGGCCTTGTGGCATCTGCCTGCTACCCTGACATGCATGACTCTTTCAGAACCCTAAGGACCTGCAGAAGCATGTGTTTTTGTGCTCCTCCAAGGGTTACAAAAGCCTGGGATGGGCAGAAAAGTTGTTTCCACCTTTTTACCAGGAATATTACTCAGAGCTTTCTAGCCCTGCTACTGTAGACCTCTTCAACATGCCACTGCCTCACCATGCATTCATAAATACAGGAATGAGAATCAAGCACTGTTGTATGCTCATTTATAATCCCAAATTCCATAGAGCAAAAGGGAAGCTCTCCAAATGCACTTGTACTATGCGGCACTCCCATCTGATGGTGGGGTCTGAATATAAGCCTGAAGTTCTACAGCTCCATCAGCATCAATCTAGGGAACAAGATGCTAGGACTTTTGCTGAAAGCACTCACCTTGGGGCATTGAGCCAGTTTTCACACATGACTATTTTCTTTTTAAGATTTATTTATTTGGGACCAGCAGTTAGCATAATGGCTATGTTGCTAGACTCCCATGTAGTAGACCACGGTTCAGGTCCTGGATCCAGTGGCTTAAACTCATGCTGGGCACGTGTGCATGCGTGCCAAAGATCCTGAGAGGAGAATGGAGGAGAAGGGATTGAGATGTGGCCAACACCCCTGGGGGGTGATTTCTCACTTTCTGTCTCTCTGTCTCTCTCTGTCTTTCTGGTGAGCACGTGCACCCTATAGCAAAAAACTCTCAAAAAAAAAAAAAAAGATTTATTTTATTTTATTTTTTCATT
>NW_006204064.1:920844-952150 GCF_000334495.1 Tupaia belangeri chinensis
CCCCCAGGTCGGGGGCTCAAATAGTGGCAGGCTATGTGGGAGTCTCCAGTGCCTTAGCCACCACACCACCTGCTGGTCCCCCACACATGACTTTTAAGAACAGTAGGAGTCATTGCTCCAAAAGGGGGAAGAAGAAAGTACCTTAGTGTTTCTCATTTCAGTTCTGTCCTTGCCTCACTAATCCTCTCCCCTTGGAAGCCCAGAGGTGAGGTCAGCAACTTGGATCTGGTTCTGTACTGCTTCTTAATAAATTGGATAGAGAGTATTTGTCCCCAAATGTTGTCAGCCTTTCTGTTTAGGCTCTAGTTGTTGATTTCAAGGCAATATGCAAAGTCTGATTCAGCATTTGCTGCACTCTTGAACTTCAATTACATTTTTGCAGATATGTCATTGTAGATATAGCTACATGAGAAAAGCCTTTTAGGGGTCATTTGGTCTCTATACAGAATGAAAACACTATTAATAGCATTCTAGACTTCTGCATGTAAAACACTCTAGGTAAAACTTTTAATATAATTCCTTCTAACTTAGTCTTATCATGGCACATCTAATTTAACACCTCTTAAAGCAATCATATTTGGTGAATGGACGGGTATATGATGGTTTACTTTTAAAGTATTAGCACACACATCTCTTGAACTGGATATAAATCTTAAAAGATGAAAAGGTCTCCTGGTAACTACGGCCATTTCAAAACATATTAGAAAGGAGAAAAAAATAGAGAACCAGATGAATTTAGCTCCTCCTGGACTCATTTTGCCTTAGATCAAATTATGCTGCTCGCCAAGCTAAACTGCCTGGCCCTGTACAGATAACAGTGGAGAATAAGACTTAAACCTTATACAGCTGCAGAAGTCACTAAGGTAGACCTATTCTTAAATGATAATTATGATTGCAACAAAATAATAAAGCCACCAATGGCAAAATGCCCATAGAAATATTAATGACAGCATAGGTACAGGGACTTACAACATGAGAAAGAGGGACTAATGGGAAGGGTTTATGACTCTAGTGATAATGACTCCTCAGGATACCTAACCTGTGATACAGCACACAGGAAGGCAACCACAGATAGAGAAGTGAACAATGGAATGAGAATCCAGAGTCCTGGATAAGTCCTGACTTCCATGGCGTAGAGCCACCATTAGCCTGACACTCAGCTCTTCCATTTAAACCACTCACAAGTGTGTGAGGATAAAACAGACCTCAAAAATGCACTGCTGATCATAACACTAATTTATGTTATTTATTTTGAGATATCTTATTCATGTAAGGTACTGATAAGTTGTATGTGTATGCATACACTTTCCATGCCCATACCACTCCCACACACACACACTAAAGGGAAAGACAGAGAGGACGCTGCCTCAGAACCCTCCTGCAATAGTTAAGACTTTCTCCCTGACCTCTGTAAAGAGACTCCAAGTCCACTGCGGGGGAAGATGGCTATTTGCAATGAAGAAAGAGATGTATGTTTTTTCATTCATCATTAAATATACATCTGTGCTAGGCTCAATGATTTTGAAGAACTAATAGCATGCTTGATCCCAGGGATATAATGGCAGCTTCCTCCCATCAGACTCCATCTTTCTCTAAAACAAGGGCTGTTCCTGAGGCTGTGTGCACAGGCATGGTCATTCCTCTTATAAAAATATAGAAATACTTCTGCACTTACTGCTACTTCAGTGCTGCACACCATCTCCTATCCTCCTCCCCTGGGAGCCTCTGGGCCTTTCCTCAATGTAGAAATTGATAGGTTGGGGTTTGGCATGGCAGAGAGCTTCCAGGAACTGCCTTTGGGATGAGTCAATGCCATGTATCATACTAATTGTGACATATAAAAGAACCCCCCACCTAGGACATATTCACTCACATCCTGACCACCAATTGTGTGTATGCATGTGTATGTATGTTTGTATACACACACACACACACACACAAACCAAGACTCTTGGAATATATTTAAAGCTTGTAATAGAAATCCCAGGAAAATTATTTAGATTCAAAAACTAGTTCTGATATCTAGATTTGTAGAGAGTTCTTATGAAAAGGTAATTTAGGATTTGTGCCCAAGAGCTATTTGCAAATGTATAGTTATTTTTTCAGTCAATTACTTTGAGAAAGGAAATGGGAACTAAGTAAATAAATTAGATCATTAATTTGCAATAAATATAAATTAATTATGTAAATTATAAGAGTTAAATATATACAACTTATGTATATATTAAATAATAAATGAGAAATATACTAAAGGCTCTATTTGGAGACGAAAGCTATGACTTACGCTGCAGAAAATCTATGTGTATTCACTCAGTAGATTTTTAACAGTTTTGATATGTGTAGGAAAATATAGGATAAACATTAACTGCCTACTGATGTTCTAACAAATCTATTTTCATTCCAAATGGAAATTAGAATATATTTTGCATTATTTGAGTTAATTACGTGACATTTCTTATGAATAATGATGTATTATTCCATTCATTACTTCTAATGACATTCTTTTACAAGCACAAGGCTGGCAAAGCCATGACCAGTCTTTTCCTGTCCCTTACAATCTGATGACTTGCATGGAAAGCAGGTCAAAAATATGCCCAGAATATAAAGAACAGAATTCAGTAATTGTTAACCATGACCATGACAGTTTAAAATTACCTGTGAAAGTTACACATGGAAATAAATAGAAATGGAGAAGGGCTATCCACATTACAGGATACTCATGTTAGCAATTAATGGGGAAAATATTCAAACTGTTATTTTGATACATATAATTATCATCCTAGCATTTGCAAGAGCTAGAAAGAGCATCCCTAATATCCTCCTCCCCCGACATACACACACACATTAACAGAATTATATTCTGTATAGATCGGCAGATTATAAAGGTATCCTTTTCAGGTCATGAAAGTGATTCTATATCCTTCACGCAATTCTGAGAAATGTACTCACTAAAAGCTCTGATCAAAAAAACTAGTTGAATTTTCCTCCTTTCATGCATAACCAGGTCAGGGCAGCCCATCCCACCCCATTCACAGTAAGATCTGAAGATAGAAGGTGAATACTGTTATGTAGAAAAATGTCCAAGTCAAGAAAAGACGGTCAAAACTAAGTCATTAAGCAACAAGAATCAGGTGAACCACAAGTCCACCATGTTTGACTATTCTCACCAAGAAGCAGGCAGCAAGGAGCCAGGATGGTCGAGAGGGAGAGGTAGGAGATCATAGGAAGTAGCCTACATGAAGTCTAGAGACCAATATGCACATGATTCTGTCACACTGTCCTATGGCTGAGTCACCTTGAAGGGTCTAGGGCAAAGTGCATGAAATCCACACATTTTTCTCCATCCAATTACAAACCTGCCTTGTGCACATACAAAGTGCCTATTTAATTTATTCAGTATCAAGTCCCAACAATCCATCATTCTGTCTACAATGAAAATAAAGGTGCCAATCTTGGCTCCAAGAACAAAAAATAAACTTGAGGGAAGAAGAGCCTGGCAAGGAGGGCTTCTTCCCCCATGACAGCCAGGACAGTTATTTCCTGCTGGCCCTGCGTGTAGTCTCAGAATCCTCCTCTCTACAGAATCAGTGCATTGCCATCTGATGGGCTGGTATGTGAGATAAAATGTGTTTTTTTGTGGCATAATTTCTTAGATGACAAGTCAAGATGAAGGGTGGTCATTCAAAGTTTCTCTTACAGTGGAAGCTGACAGCATCCTCGACGACAGATTCTAGACTGTGAAAAGAGACGTTGGTTAAATTATCGAGTGATGAAAGCATTCAGTAACTTCCTTTGTTCCTGCTAATCAAGACCATCGAAAGCTAGGTCTAGCGATTAGCAGTGTGCTCTATAACCCAAAGGTGAGTGCGCAGTTTTTAAAAATAATTATTTTACTGAATTTTATTTATTTTATTTATTTATTTTTTTAATTTGATCAAAGAGGGACAGGATGAGAGCAAGACAGAGAGAGAGAGAGAAAGTGAGAAAGCCACCAGGACTAGGATTTGAACCACGGCTGGACATGTGGGAGTCCAGTGCCCTTAACCACCTTACCATCTGCAGGTCCTGGTGGGTGCGCATTTATATGGAAACATTCCCCAAAGGAACAGGAAAAAAGAAGCTCTAACTGAGCAATCACTGCTATACACATGTCTTTGAACACAATGATCTGCCAAATAACGTCGAGAAAAAAAAATAAAATGACCACTGGAAAACCAACTTGCAACTCAGGACAAAGGTCAGCAAAGATTACCTTTGAACATCTCTCCAAAAGTATTTAGCTAACTAATATACAACAACCACACACTGAGCAAGAAAACCATGTGCTTACAGCAATTTTAAGAGCAAACATCTATCTTTAGCAATTAAGAAGTTAAAATAGTGCTTGCACTTATTTATACAGGAAGGTTTAAAAAGAAACTCTTTTTGAGAAATCAAAGATCATCAGATCACTAATAACTGTAGTTATTTCCTGAACAATTAAAGGAATTCACAAGATTACAACCTACTCAGGAAATGACGAATATTTCTGATCTTTACGGAAGGACTAAAAGAGCACTTTTATCTATAGCAACTATTTCGTAAGAATCACTGTTAAGTAATGAAGCTATTTTTATTATTTTTTAATTTATTTCAGGAGAACTCAACATAGAAATGGTTGGAAAGCAGAAAATTTAACACTGCTTATTTGGAAAGGTAAAATTTTCTGTTATGAGACGTGTGTCAAAACTTTCTTTTTTATCCCCTGAGGTTGGATCTTAGAGCACAATTTCCACTGTAGCAAACTTTGTTTCTAGTGCATCAGCAGAAATGTCCTTTAAGTTACCTAGTCTAATTCTTCACAAATGCACTTTATAAGGCTGTCCTCAATGCATCATGCTAACGTTGTTTGGCCCTGATAACATTCTGTGTATGATGCTCTTGTTTGGAGAAAAAAAAAAAAATCTGCTCTTTTTAATAACTGATTCGATAAACTGTTGACAAATGATTTGTATAATGCAGTATGGCCAGCAAGCAGGGTTTGTCTCTGTCATTACACACCACATTCAATCTATCCACAAATGCTGCCATGTCGCCCTCATGTTAGAGCTCTTTACGCCATCCTGAATAGCAATCCAGAGATCAATACGCTCTCTGCTGAAAACAACAGGATATAACAAATGAATAATTTTATTTACAATAAAAGCCCTGGTCCCCAAATGGATTCCACTAATGTTCAAATTCATTTTTCATGCTCAACTCAAGATGAGAGGTAGACACAGCCCAATTCAAGGGGAGGAGGGTATGGGGAAGTATTAGCCATAATGGCTCAAACTTATTTAAGCCACGAACAATAGCTGGACTGCACCGAGAGAGATGAACAAAACGTTCACTGCAGAATTCTAAAGGTGCACTCATCAAAATGCGTCTGTTCTCTCATCTCACCCAGAAACTCTGAAGAGCATTTTCCAGTAACAGGAAATTAATGGATTAAAGACATTCTGACATATTCTTCTAGAATGTTGCACCACAGAGGCCAAAACCTATTCAATCGGCTTTAAACACTGCTGTCAAGGAACAGAAGTGTTTGCCTTAGGTGGGGACAAGGAGAGATTGAAGTGGCTCTTTTGAGAATGAAGCAAACACTCTTGCCTCTAAAGTGAATCGCTGGCCCCTGATCCGACAATTCTTTTCCACCTTGGAAAGCTATAAAGAAGTCAGCGAGCAAAGCCCTAAGAAAAAAGGGCTTTAGGGTGGGGAGGAGAAGCAGCAAAATGTTAGAAAGGACACAAGTTCAAAGATGACACTTATAAGGCTTATGAATGGCACATTCTCCAAAGTCACCTAAATGCTGTTTAAGAATTTGTCGAAAATACAAAGGAAAGGCTTCTATTTTATATAAAAATGCCAATATATTGCCCTTAAAATGTAAACTTGTCCGTTGATAAATTAACATGCAAGAAAAAAAATAGAAAAATGTCTTTTCCCATCTGTTATCAACTCGTTCACTGCTTTTAGACTTAACTCACTACAGGCATAACACACATTTGTGAACAGAATCGTAGCTGACAAAAAATGAAAGGAAACCTGGCCGCAGTGGCACAAGTGAGGGTGCTGCTGCCCAGCAGTGTGAGATCGCTGAGAGCAGAGGTGAGACCACGCAAGCGAGTCTGTACGAGAGACCTGGGTTTGATTGCTGCCCCAAACTAAACAGGCCAGGTTTTGTGGCATGCACCTGTCATCCCATCTAATTGAGAGCCTAGGGGAAGGAGGATCATGCCACCATGAGATCCTATCAAAAATACCTCTTTCTCCTTTCCTCTCTTCCTTTCCCCTGCCTCACTCTCCTATACTCTCTCTCCCATGTTCTTTCTTTCATTGAGAACAAAACCAAAAACAAGCAAACAAAAAATGCTATGAAGGGAAAGTTGAGAAAATACAGACTGGACATAATATTAAAAAGTTTGAAATAGGGACCAGCAGTTAGCGTAATGGCTATGTTGCTGGACTTCGACGTAGTTGACTGCGATTCAAGTCCCAGACCTGGTGGCTTAAACTCACTCTGGGCGTGTGTGCATGCGTGCCCAAGATCCTGAGAGGAGAATGGAGGAGAAGGGATTGTGGCGTGGCCACCCTCCTTGGGGGGTGATTTCTCGCTTTCTGTCTCTCTGTCTCTATCTAGCAAGCGCACGTGCCCTATAGCAAAAACCTCTCAAAAAAAAATAAAAAAAAAAAAGGTTGAAATAAAACAGTGGCAAGACCTGTCTCTATACATGGTAATACAGTAAAAGTAGGATTTCAGGAGACCTTTACTGTATCATTGCATTAATTGGAACAACACATATACTTCTGATGTATATAGTTTCACTTTAAATTCAGTCAACATAGTACTTTCAAATGCTAAGAAAAGAGAGACGGGACTAGCCAGTGGCATGGTGATTAAGGTGACTGGATACCACATGGCCAATTTCATGGTTAAAGTCCCAGACACAACTTGAAAAACATGCTAGGTGCATCCCGAGAGAATGGAGAGGGTATTACGTTGTGGTCATCCTCTCCTCTCCTGGGAGATTTTGCACTTTCTCTTTCTCTCTCTCTCTCTCTCTCTGGTGAGTGTATGCACCCTACAGCAAAAAGGGAGGGGGTGGGGACAGAATAACAAGGAAAAAGAAGAAAGACAGACAGGCCAAAGTCCTTTCCACAGGAACTAATAGCTCAGTACAGAGACAAACAGGAATGAATGCAGTTCTGACAAGACGCAGATTGGGATAAGTGTTTGGCATGGTGCCTGGAACAGAGCATGAGCTCAGGAATAAAATGTTGTATGAGTCAAAATGTGATTAAGGAACCATGTGTCACAAATAAAGAGGACAGAATATTTTTCTCTAAGAGAGTAGATAAGTATGAAAACAATTTAGTTGAAGTGAAAAACATGAGGAAGATCTTGAGGCGAAGAAGACGACAAGGGAAAGGACAATGCAGACTTAGAAAATAGCTGCAAAGGAGGGAGGCTGGGCCTAAAGTGTTTAAAAACTATGCTAATGGGATAAAGAAATGGGGTATTACCTGTTGAAGATAAGTTTATAGCATTATCAACTGCACTGGGGAGAAATGTACACATGTTGGAATATCCACTTTGTAAGCTAAATAATGTGATTCAATGTATAAAAGAATTTGAAATAAAATAAAATAAAATTTTAAAAAATTTGCTACGGAGTTTAGACTTCATAAAAGTTAGTTATTAGTGGTGTATTAGAGATGGAATGAAAGAATGACATGATCAGAGCCATGGTTTAGAATGACGTGTAGCCTGGATTGCAGGAACCCAGCAGCAGGGAAGCTACTGAAAGCTGATGGCCTCACCAAAAGACAAGACTAGGGCAGACAGAAAAGACCCTCGGGGATAGATAAAAGCTCCCCCCAGACTCTCGCCATTTACTTTATGAAATATTAGTGGGCAGAGCTGTCCACAGTTTCCATTCCCAAATCTCAGGACAAAATAATAACAGCTTCCTAGAAGCGAAGGAGTACCTTGTTAGGATTCCTCTCACAGTTGTAACCTCGCAGAGTTTACAAAGGTAAAGTGAAATAAAAAGTTACAAAATCATCACATAGAAAGGATTGTCTGAATACATTATCTACTGGTCCTGAGACCATTTTAAGCACGGTAGCTGGAAAATAGCCTCACAGCAGACTGATTATAAAAATGTTCCACTTATCATCGTCCTTATCCTTAGGAAGGACTGGGTCTTTCTTGATAGCTTCCAAAGAAACTGAGGTTTGTTCATTTTAATAAAATGTTCCCCATATCCTTGGAAATAGGTCAAAAAAGGCAGCTGATCTGGCCACATTTCCTAAACAGAGTCTCATTTCCAGAACCATTTGGAACACAACTAGCTACTATCCATTAACTGCTCACTATTCACAGCACACTATTTTCCTTAAAGAAGACATTTACGCTTGTCTTGAGTTCAATGTATCCGTACGCCTAGTGTTACATACCACGCTTTCAGACTTGGTTAAAACACCCAAGAAAAATCAAGTTACGATGAAGATATGACTAACAATATCACAAAACAAAGTCCATTCCATTTTTACCCATTTGAAAAGTGGGGTATCTCTCTATGACCTCACAGTTTCTCAGTCGAAGGTATTAGCATTTGTTCATTTAAGTTCACAGTTTTGCCTGTTTCCTATTGTTGCTCGCTAAGTCAATTAAAGCTGGCATTTAAAACATATTCTTTTGACAACTC
Organism: Tupaia belangeri chinensis; assembly: GCF_000334495.1. Lineage (NCBI taxonomy): Eukaryota > Metazoa > Chordata > Mammalia > Scandentia > Tupaiidae > Tupaia > Tupaia belangeri. Next base: position 929,577 of record NW_006204064.1, read on the forward strand.
ATAAAAAAAAAAAAAACCAACTCTTCAAAGAAAAGAACTACCACAAACTTGCAGCAAAAGCAGAAAGAAAAAAATAAAGTTTCTATTATTCCAAGAATTTCTAGGTTTTTTTAGAAGAACTGAATATAAAATTGGCATACCACTTTAAAATTGTTCTTTTGGGGACCAGCAGATAGTATATGGTTATGTGGCTAGACTCCCACATGGGCAACTATGGTTTGAGTCTGAGACCCAGCAGCTTGAAACTCACGTTGGACACATGTTCACGCATGCCTAAGATCCTGGGAGGAGAATGGAGGAGAAGGGATTGTGGCATGGCCATCCCCTCCATGGGGTAATTTCTTGCTTTCTGTCTCTCTTTGTCTCTGGTGAGAACACATGCCCTAGAGCAAAAATCTCTCTTAAAAACAAAAGATACATATACATATGTCGCTGGACTCCCATGTAATTGACAGCGGTTAGAGTCCTGGGCCCGGTGGCTTAGACTCATGCCGGGCGCATGTGCATGCGTGCCCAAGATCCCAAGAGGAGAATGGAGAAGGGATTGCAGCGTGGCCATCCCCCGCTGGGTGGTGAGTTCTCGCTTTCTTTCTTTCTCTGTCTTTCTGGTGAGCACACGTGCCCTATAGCAAAAACCTCATAAAAAAACAAACAAACAAACAAACAAAATACTATTTGGGCATAATTGTACATTTGGAATTACTTTTTTAAAAAAAAGTATGCTTGAGAGCACTTGTGCTAGTTAGAGACACAGAGATCAGTAGAGTGAAAAAGCAACCCCCAATAGGGTATGGTCATGCCACAATCCCTTCACCTCCCTTTTCCCACCCTGTTGGATTTTATGCATGCACACAGACACATTTAGCATGTATTTCAAGCTGTTGGGACCAGGACTTGAATTGCACAGTCAGCCATGTGGGATCTGACTCCCTTAACCACCAGGGCACAAGGCCGGCCCTATATATTCAGAATATCTCATTGTCTCAAAGTATGAAATTTTACTCTTGATACCTTCTACATAGTAAACCAAGTTGACGGCAGTGGAAAGGGGGGAGATTTTGAAGAGTCAGTACAAAATTTATATGCACACAATCATGAGTAATACTTTTAATAACATAAAACTAACCCCTCCAAGCATTTCACCAATTTCTGCTACTCAGACTATGAAAGAGTGAAGTTCCTACTGAAGTCTGCAGGAGGAAAGATCTCAAGTTCAGTGGTCACAGGAAAATAAAACAATTCTACCACCAATGACACTGGATGATGATCTATTAATAGAAGCTAGAATTTTTTCCAAGAGAAAATGCTATTTCAGATTCTACCATGAAAAAACGAAGCCTGTAAGCATACTTATATGTATGAAATTAATTAAAACTCCTAACTTGAATGATCTCCAAGAAACAGCCTATCTCAAATCCTCCTGCACATCTCAAAGGTGCCACCCTATTCCTAACCTACCATTAAAATTCATAATAGATAAACTGAAAACAAAGTGCTCATGATATTCATAGGTCCTCTTTCAGATGCACCTATTTTATTTACATAGCTATGGTAGTGAAAAGGTCAAACAAAAATTCACCTCCAAAGTCATGGTTGCTAAGCAACTCTCAGAAGTTCTGCAACATTGATCAAGCATATTACTGGTGCCACCAACTGGATTCAAAATAAAAGGGAGTAACATCTTACCTGGTTTCTCCAAAGCAGGTGGAAAGGAGATTCCTTGCTTACCTTTTTGGACAGACACTGGAGGTCAATCTTGTATTCATCTGATCAGTTAGGTTCAGAGAGTTATTTTTAATATTTCTCTCTTTACAAAAATAAAGGATACGCCCAGGTACCACAGGTTTCCTATTCACGAGAGCAAAGGACAGCTCTGTTTTGAGAAACACCACAGAGGGTTTGATGAGATGCTGGCCAAATCTGAACGACATTTGCTCTAAGTTGAAGTCTGAAAAAGAAGACAAATGTAGAAAATGGTCACTTACAAAATTCAAATAAGAAACTCAGTTCATATACCACTTTAAAGAAAGAGATTCCATTACTACAGATTCTTAGTTGCAAAGAGGATGCCATTTAAACTGTTTCCCAGTTAATGTCCATTAAGATATATTCTGGAAAAGTGCTCCTAAAATATTCCACTTTCCATAAAAGTGTTGCCTTGGGCCACACGTGGCATGGAGGTTAAGGAGCTGGATCCCACATGGCCAACTGCATGGTCTGAGGCCCACACCTGGTGGTTTGAAAATGAAGCCAGACACATGTATCTGCATGCCCAATATCTCAACTAGAGACTGGAGGAAAGAAGACTGCATCATGGTCATCCCTCCTGGGGAGTGATTTCTCTCTCTCTCTCTCTCTCTCTTTCTCAGTTTGGCAAGAACATGTGCCGTATAGCAAAAAAACAAACAAACAAACAAAAAAAAAACTTAAAATGTCTTGCCTTAATTCAAGTTGTTGCTCTCAAGCAGAAGCCTGTACATGGACAATAAAACAGTCTTTCCTCTTAAATCCTGCTTGTCAGACTGCCACTTCAACACAAATTCACAAAATCCTATTAGTCAGAAACTTATTTTTACCCATCCATTTCATCATCATGGCTAAGCTGAAAAATGTTCATTGTGGAGTATTGACTATAAATCTTCTAATTCTTAAACGTTTCTCTCAAATGGTTTTTATCTTTGTTTATATAGCAGCAATTTAGAACAAGTACAAACACTATTTGACCTTGCCTATAATTACAAAAACATATGAGCACTCTAAGAGAGCTGTTATAGTAAAATTTCCAAACCTGTATATAAAAAAATCATTTTTAAAAAAGAAGTGGCAAATTAAAAGAGAGAATAGAACAATTCCTAGTTGACAAAGAGCCAGGATGTAGAATTGTATATGACGCTTCATGTCTTCTTTTGGGGGGAATGCCAAGGAATGTGGGGGCTGGGGAGAGTGATGGGAGGGGCTTAGAAGTGAAATTTTTTTCACTTGGCAGGTAGCGTGAACCAAATGCACTCAGCAGCAAGGAATAATTTTTCCATTAGGCAAATGTCTGCATATAATAAAGTCATGTTCTGAATGACTAAGACATACCATCCCTGGAAAACTACTTTTCTAATTCAGAATCGACTCCCTACAAAACTGGAGAACTATACCAACCTATGACAAAATAAAGGCAGGATTATGAAAAACAACAAAATCTGAAAATGATTGATAGGCCAGCTTGGTCAGGGTCTAATGGTTAAAGTGGCTAGATCCCACATGGCCAACTGTGCAACTGGAGTCCCAGACCCCACTGCTTGGCAGACACTCCAGCCATGTGTGCATGTGTGCCCAGATCCCCACAAGACGGAGCAATCAAGAAGGAACTATGGCATGACCATGCCCCATGGGATTGCTTGCTCAACTTGCCTTTCTCTCTTTCTATTTCTCTCTAGTCAGTATATACACCCTCTAGCAAATTTAAAAAAGAAAAGAAAGTGTTTGGATATTTTATAAAGCATTACCAATAAAGGCACAATATTCAATGATTCGTAGGTTCTCAATGACACAAAAGACACAGAGAGGGTATACAAATGTCATCTACTATAAAACCATTCACACGGTCAAACACAACACAGTTTAGGTGCTAAAGAAATCAGACAGGAAGGTTTGCCTCAATGATATGGACACTGATTTTTAAAACATTTATAGCTACCTCATAAAAATGAAGGTTTAGTAAGGATGTCAAAAATCATTTAACCCATTGGTTCTCAAAGTGTGCTCCCTTGACTAGAACTATCAACATGGAAATTTATGCAAAATTTTTAGTCCCACCCCATACTTGCCAATGAGAAACTCTTAAAGCACAAGTTGCTGAGTCTTTCTCTAATAAGCTGTCCAGGTGATTCAAACCACTAACTAAACTCAACTATCCTCTTAATCCTTTGGCCCTTCCCTGAATATACCCATTTATGGGATGTTTATCCATTCTTCCTAAGATAGTCAACTCCATTGAGTCAAGTCACTAGTAGCTACCTGTGTTTATCTACCTCCTAAGCATTCACTTTTTATAGTTAGAACAATACCTGATTTTTCTTTATGTGATATCCCACCATATTTTACACATGAGGCTCTTCTACTCTGGTCCTAGGAATGGGCCAGCAACCCAGGCCCCTTAATCCTCTGTCATAAGAATGGTTCAAGTGCAGACACAGGACACACAATGAGCCAATAATAGGCAAGGTTATCTATCAGTGGAGTATCACTGATACTGTGGGGAAAAGGGCTTTTTCTTTCAGCTGGGCTACCCAGCTATTGGGTGGTTGAAAAAGTCATGACGTATTTTTGTGTAGGAAAAGAAATATATGCCATGACTTTTTCAACAACCCCCCCCCAAATGTGACCTTGAAATAGCTTGAGGTTTCACTAAAGAGTGTCTGCCTGATACTAGAGCCAACACGGAGGTGAACAGAGCCAAGGCTCAGAGAGAATTATACATAATGATACTGTCTGAACAGCTGGCTCTAGCAGTGCTAGGGGTGCTGTCCCTGAAGTCTGCTTCTTCTTGAGGTTAATTGTACAGAACTGACTTAAGCTTAGATTCCAGTTGATCGGCTATTATTATCATGAGTCCATGAAAGGCTCTTCTGTTTTTCTTTTCTTACTTGTTTGTTTTTTTAAATTTCCTCTTCATCCTATAAACTCAGCCCCATCCTTTACCCTACCACCACAGGAAGTCACTTTCTCATATTTAATGGAGTATTTAGAATTCTATTTAAATGTTTATGTACATATATTACACATTTCAAAATACGCGAAAGTTAAACATGGGTTTTTAATTCACATATAACTTTTATGTTTTAGATCTCATTCTGCCATCTTGTCTATATTATTATAGAAACTCATCCATGTACTCCTAAGTAACTTCTCACTATTTTTTCCCTCTCACCACATTTCACTGTGCTTTTTCTTTGTATTCCTATAGCGCTACAGGACTAGCTTGACTATACTGTTTTACAACAAATGACACAGATGGCCAACCTTACATATATTCCTCTGACTATACTGTAGTACAACCTCATTATTGGATTTTAGGTCACATATAAACTGAGATTTTCTAAAATATATGTACCAGTTTGATTTTTAGCCCCAAAACATGAAGATTTCTATTTTCTCACATCCTTGACAGCACTTGATAGCATCTAATCCCAGGCACTTAACCATGTGTTAGGATAAATGGATCTCTTTTTCATTTGCTAGGCTCCAATAGTGGTATGCACGTTTCTCCTTCTAGTAATTGCTAATTCATATACTTTGTCTTCTTTTATATCGATCTCCCCCTTTCATTTCTTGACTTTCCAGATTCCCTCTTATATTCAAAACACTGGCTGTAGTCTGTTAGATATGATTATTTTATTTTCACCTGTAAATTTTCAATGTGTCAATTTTTATGTTGCTCCTGCCATATAAAGATAAGCATGCATTTTGATGCCTTCAAATTCATTAATTTTCTTTTTGTAGTTCATGCTCTGTGAATATTATATAACAAATCCTTCTCTACCATTAGGTTATAAAATACAAATTTCAGGCCATCAAGTGTCATGGTGGTTAAGACTGCTGGATCCCACATAGACTACTGTGCTATTCAAGTACCAGACTCAGCAGCTTGAAAAGCATCCCAGGTGCATGTGTATGTATGCCCAAAATCTTTTTTTTTTTTTTTGACAAGTTTCTGCTATAGGGTGTGTAAGCTTGCCAGAAAGACAGAGAGAGACAGAAAGCAAGAAATCACCCCCCCCCGGGGGGGATGGCCACGTTGCAATCCCTTCTCCATTCTCCTCTCAGGATCTTGGGAACATATGCACACACGTCCAGCATGAGTTTAAGCCACGGTCAACTATATGGGAGTCCAGCAACATAGCCATTATGCCAACTGCTGCTCCCTGCCCCAAATCTAAAGAGAACAGAGGAGAAGGCATTGCAACATGGTCAACTATACTGGGGGTTGCTTTCTTACTTGCTTACCCTCTCTCTCTCTTCCTCGGTCTCTCTTTGGTGAGCGTACACATCCTATAGCAAATTTAAAAATATATATATGCATATATATGTATGTGTGTGTGTATATATATACACATATTTGTGTATATATACAGTATATACATATATGTGTGTGTATATATATATACACATATTTGTGTGTATATATATATACACATATTTGTGTGTATATATATATACAGTGTGTGTATATATTCATATTTGTGTGTATATATGTACATATGTGTGTATATATATATATATATATATATACACACACACACACACATACCTGCCCCTATTATTTTCTTCTATCAGCTTTCTATCAATATTTTCACCCTTAGTAGTTAGGTATTTAATCCACTTGGAACTTTGTTCAGGGTATGCAATATGGAAATAGTTTCATTTTTCTCCTTCTGTGAGCCAATTTTCCTACTCCCAGTTGCTGGGAATGATTATGTTGCATTCCAATATGTACACAGGAACGAGTCTGGACTTAGCTCTATTCTCTTTCTGCCAAATGCGGTAGAACAGAAGTTGCCAAGTTTTTCTGTAAAGGGCCAGATGCATCTGGCCACATAGTCTCAGTTGCAACTATTCACAGCAGCATGAAAGCAGTCATAAACAATGTAAATGAATGACTGTGGCTGCTTCCTAATAAAACTTTATTTACAAAAACAGGCAGCAGTCTGGATTTGGCTTGCAGGCTCTAGTTTGCCAACTCCTGTGATATCTATATTACTAATGCCTTGAGAAGAGAAGATCGTTCTGTTTTTATTTATTCTCCCATGTAAATTTTAGAATCATTTTATCCCCTTCAAAAAAATGTTTACTCAGATATTGGCTGGACTGCATTAAAGCTTTAATGGGCGTTAGTGTGACATCTTCACAATAGTCAGTCAAGCCTTGTTATGAGCACTTCACTTATACTCTTTAATGGCAAAATAAAACTCTGATAACAGAGTCTTAAATTTATCTCATATGCTTTCTGCATTCTTTCTTAGATTTATTCCCACATAGTTTTTCATTTATGTTACTATTATAAACAGTATCATATGTTACAGTTTGTAATTGGTTATTACCAATACTATTGATTTTTATGTGTTCTTGAATCTGACAATCTAGCTGAATTCTTGCATTGCATTAGTTTCTGATTTTCTTTACTTTTCTGTATTAATTATTTCACTTAGATATGATAATTATATCTTTCATTTCTATCCTACTTTGTTTCTTTCCTTGACTTACTGCACTGATCAGATATCTGATACTTTGTTGAGAAGTAGAAGTAACACAGACATCTTTGTCTTATTCCGAATCTCAAGGGGAATCAGTTTTTAAAAAGATTTTTTTTTCTCAATTAGGAATGATGTCTGTTACAGGTTTTTAGTGGGAAAGACTGGGGGGGGGGGAATCCCTCCTATTTCAGGTTTGCAAAGGGTTGACAATGTTTTTTTAAATTTTTACTTATTATCTTTTTTTAAAATCTTCTTGGAGAGAGTCATGGAGAGAGAGAGGGAAAGTGAGAGCAAGCCACTAGATGAGGAACTCAAACGGTGGTTGGCCATGTGGGAGTCCAGCTCCTTAGCCACCACACCACCTGCTGGCCCTGGCTGATTCTGTTTTTAATGGAACAAAAATCATTAACTGTTTTTACATACATACTTAGTTTTTTACTATAGGACATGTGCACTTACCTGAGAGAGATAGAGGGAGAGAATGAGAAATTATCACTCATCACCTTGGGGTAGGGGGACACAGGGTGGCCATGCCACAATCACTCCTCCTCCATTCTCCTCCAAGGATTTTGGTCATACATGCACATGTGCCTTGTCTGTTTTTCAAGCCACCAGGTCTGGGACTCCTATCACAGAGTCAGCCATATGGTATCCATCATTTTAACCACCACACCACCTGCTCGCCTGCCTTTTCTATATACTGATGATGCAACTGCTTATTTTTTGTCACAAAATGTGGATGAGCAGAATTTTTTTTTAAGATTTGAAAAAAATTTTTAAAATAATGATTTATTATTATTATTTTATTTGGCCAGAGAGAGACAAAGAAAGTGAGAAAGCATGCTGCCATGTTTAGGATTTGAACCACAGTCAGCCATATGGGAGTCCAGCACCTTAACCACTATGCCACCTACCAGCCCCAGGAGGTTTCTTTAAAACTTTGAATTGGGATGAGCAGTTGGCCTAATGACTATGTCGCAGGACTCCCTTGTAGTTAACTGCAGTTCAAGTCCCAGACCCAGTGGCTTAAACTCACACCAGGCACATGTGTGTGCATGCCCAAGACCCCAAGAGGAGAATGGAAGAGAAGGGATTGTGGCATGGCTATTCCCCCCGGAGAGGGCGGGGATTTCTCGCTTTCTGTCTCTCTATCTCTGTCTTTCTGGTGCATGCACGCGCCCTATAGCAAAAACCTCTCAAAAACAAAACAAAACAAAAACAAATACTTTGAACTATCCTTTCACTTTCATGATTATTTTAACACAGTTGCAATGCATTTTAATAAACTACTAAATTTGAATTCTTAGTGCTCTTCTATTCCATAAGCGAAATTGGTCAATATTATTTTTTAACCTAAACAAGTCTGGTTTTCATTATCAAGATTAAATTTAAGTAGGTTGTTTTATTCCTTTGTTCTAAAATAAGTTTTATAAACAAGCATTTTCTGTTCCTTCAAAGTTAAATAGAATGTATTTGTCAAACTGTCTGGGCTTCTTTTTCTGTATTTTAGGGAGGCTAAGTTTTGCTAAATCATTACAACTTATTAAATATTTTTCTGATTGACTTAATTTTTTAAAATTTTAGCCATTTATCATTTGCACTTAAATTTTCAACTGTATCAGTAAAAATTCATATTTTAGTAGGTTAAAATATAATTTATAATTATTACTATTACCTATTTATATATATTTCTCAATCTGTCATTCAAATATTATAGCTAGTCTATTACATTTTTAAAAGAATCATCCTTTAATTCCTTGGCTTTTAAAAATTACCCTTACTTTGTTGATGAGTTTCAGAACTTATATTTCTTTCCTCTTTTTTCCCCCTTTGTTTCTTCACATTTACTATATTGCAGTCTTTGTAGTTACCTGAGCCAAACATGAAGTTTATGTTTTTCCCTTGGGTGATAAAGACTGTCTATTGTCTTTCTATGTCTCAAAATTCTGACCTACTGTGCTTGTCTCATGACTCAGCTCTAAAGTTGTGCTGTTCTTGTTACCATTTCCTATTTAACCCGAGGGATTTTTCAAAGTGTATCTTTTCATTTCTAGACATATAGGATATTTTTGCAATCTTTTTGTTAATGTATGATTTTGTAGTACTGCAGTTAGGGGGAAAATGGTATGCTTCTATTTCAGAATTTGAGGCTTCCTTCCTGATTCATTAAAAGATGAAGGTTGTGCCTAATCCACATGCCCTACAAAATAAATTATATTCTGTTTTTGTTAACTAAGTTCTATATACATATTAGATAAAATTCATTAATTGTTATCAATTTTTTATCACTGCTTTAAAAATTTTTATTGCATTTCTGATTTACATATAATAGTTGTACGTCTTTGTGGGATATGGTATAAGTTTTCGAAGCATGCTTACAGTATGTAATAATCAAATCAAGAAAATAAACAAATTTATCAAATGCTTATTATTACTATGCTTAGTTACTTGGAAATATATATTAAATTGTCATCAATATTCTTGACAGTGCTATACTATGCTAACCCCATTCTGCTAATTTTGTCTCATTGCTTCACCAGTTTCTTTTTTTTTTTTTTTTCTGGATTAGTTTTTATTATAGGGTGCATGTGCTCACTAGACAGAGAGAGACAGAGAGACAGAAAGCAAGAACTCACCCCCTGGGGGGGGGCGGGGAATGGCCACGCCACAATCCCTTCTCCTCCATTCTCCTCTCAGGATCTCGGGCATGCAAGCACATGCGCCTGGTGTGAGTTTTAAGCCACTGGGCCAGGGACTCAAAGCGCAGTCGACTACATGTGAGTCCAACCACATAGCCATTACACTAACTGCTGGTCCCATTGCTTCACCAGTTTCTGACAGCACTGATTCTAACTACAATTGCTGAATCAGTGTTAGATGCCATGAATTATTGTTTTCTATATCTCAAAGCTGTATTATATGTGCACATGTTCCTATTCCTTTTTATTTCATATTTAAATAAAACTTTTTCTATCACTTTATCTTCAAGGTATGTCCTTTCAACATTTTTTTTTAGGGCATGTGCACTCACCAGAAAGACAGATAGAAAGTGAGAAATTATCCCCTACAGGGGATGGCCATGCCACAATCCCTTCTCCTCCATTCTCCTCTTGGGATCTTGGGCACACACGTGCATGCACCTGGTGTGAGTTTAAGCCACGGGGTCTGGGACTCAAACCGTTGTCAACTACATGGGAGTCTAGAGATGTAGACATTACACCATCTGCTAGTCCCTTAATGTTTTTTATAAATAACATTATAAGTTTCATTTTCTATCAATGGATAGACAATCCACTTGATAAATTTAATCCCTGTACATTTATGCTAATTGGCATTTGAGCTCATTTTGGACATATTTCATCTTTAGTTTGTTTCACTTTTTCTCCTTCCTACTTTCCATAGGTTTGATGAGACTTTTTTTTTTTTAATGGATCTAAAAATTATACTCTTTTTATTTCAAAGGTAGCTATTCTAAACTTATCGGTACTAATGCTCAATTTCCCTTTCAATATCTAAAAGCATATGAATTTCTATGTTCTGAGAATATAATTACCACTGCTGATTTGTTTCACCATCTTCCTCACATCCCAGTTTCTACTGTGTTGAAATAGTATTGTTATAATTTCAAATGATTACACGCTTTTTAAACCCCATGTTTACTCTAGTGAGCATAGTTTGGTTTATCTTGCTTACAAAGATTTACAGACATCCCTCTCACTGTATAGCTCCAGCACCCCTGTCTTTCATGAGTCTTAGCTTCCTCTTTGGGTTTTAGATAACTATTTTTTTTCTCCTTTTTTATTACCAGGAAAGACATGTACTTGGACTCCCCCAAAGAGATATGATCATGCCAATATCCATTTTTCTCCATTTCTCCATCCAATCATGATCTTTCAAACCACTCTAGCTAGGATTTGAGCTATGGTTGACCATGTGAAATACGGTTCTCTATGCACAGGACTTAACAGTTGTATTATGGGCCTGGCCACGGTCCCCCCTATTCTTCAAAGTTCAGCTCTGCCTCTGGGTGAGTATTTGTATATTTTATACAGCATTTTGAATTTTTTGAAATGGGGAATTTTCTGATTATCTGTCAAACCAGGCTCCTAAAAAGTAAAGCTATCATTGCTTGTTTATGCAAAACTCACTGGATTTCCTACTTGCCCTTATTTTCTTTCTTTCTTTTATTAAGTTTATTTATTTCTTCTGAGAAAGAGACAGACACACTCCTAACACACCCTAACAGGTTCCTCCCGCCACAACCCACTTCCGCCCCAGCCAGCCTGGTCACAGGCATGTATGTACACCCAGTGAGCACAGAGTGACCCTGGACAGGAACCTGGAACCTTCCAAAGTGGGACTAGCTGTGTTACCACCACATCCTCAACTGGTTCTTCCACATTTTCTTATTCTTGGATTTCTTTTTCTAGAATACATTTTCTAAAATTATTTTCATAGAGGGCCTATATGTGGCAAATTGGGAGATTTTAAACTGTATTACATTTTAAACTGGATTATATCTTTCCTCTCCTATTTAAATAAGCTTAGAAATAAAATTTTAAGCTCAAAGTTTACCTGTTTCAACACTTTCAAACTCTAATTCCTTCATCATTTTGCATTCTGGCATTGCTATGAAGAAAAACCCAATGATATTTAGATTTCTCTTCACCGTAGCACGGTCTAGTTTTTCTAAGCATTTTGTGAAGGGTCTAAATATAGAACGATGCATTAATTTCCTAAGGTTATCACAACCAACTACTACAAACGGGGGGGGGGGCATGCTCCCTCTGAAAGCTCCTGGGCAGAATTCTTCTTGCCTCTTCCTAGTTTCTGGAAGTTGCCAAGGACTCTTGGCGGTCCTTGGCATTCCTTGACTTACACAGTAAATGCAACACTCTGTAACTCTGCCTCCTTGTTCTCCTGGCCTTCTCTATATATCTTCTCCTCTCATCCTAGGAAGACACTAGATGTGTCTTGTTGGAAGCTCAAAGAGGTAAAACAAGCACATGCACAAGAGTCTCACCTGTGCCACTCCCTTTATTCTTTCCACAATTCACTGTACTTCTCCCCCCTCAGAGATCTCATCTGAAAATAGTTGAGAATGGTCTGGCCTATGGCCTGGTGGTTAAAGGAGCCAAATCCCACATGGTCAACTACACAGTTCAAATCTCAGCCTAATCAGCTCGAAAGTCATATGGGTTACATGTATGTGCATGCCTAAATCCTGACAAGATACTGAAATGGAGGAGAATGGATTGCAGTGTCAGAACTCCCCATTGGGAGGTGTTTTCTCCCTCTTTCTCTTTGTCTCCTATCTTTCTATTGTAAGTGCATATGCTTTGGGGGAGGAGGGGAAGGCGACCCATGGCTATTAAAGTATGAAAAACGTGTTAGTACAGCTGCCACATGTTGGAGGCACCTCCAAAATACTAATATTTTTATCTTTCCCTGCCTAAATCCAATTCTACCTTGTCTTTAATTGTGATAACATTCCAACCATTTGTGCTGCTGGCAGACATAGTTCCTCAAGTTTTAATTTCAATGGAAAAGAAAAATATTCCCAGAACTATAAAAGGAACAAAAGTATGGAAAATATAAGAGCCAATATAATGTGATGGGAAGATCTGTACATCTCCAGGATCTGAAACTGTCTGCAAGACTGAGATAAATATTAAATACTTTGCCTCCTACACGAAAATGGCAGAAAGCAATTTTATTTTAAGCTGAAGTAAAATTGCTGATCTTTTCTATCAAACAAGAAGGGAAATACACCAATATTCTGTTGAATTTTTAGGCAATCCCTCCCCGCCCCCAAGAACTCTGTTTCTTAACCAATACAGATGATAATTTCTGGAATCCAGAGGAACAAATACTGGGTTAGGGGTCTTGGTCTAAGATTTAGGCCCTGAGACTTATTAGTAGATGTTGGCCAAGAAACACATACAAGGGTCTGGTTCACTCCAGAGACAACCAAAAGTAGGTACATTAATGAAAATCAATGTTTTATATGTTTCATTAATTAAATTCTTTATTCTTTGTATTCCTTGGTAATAATTTCTTTAATGTAGAAGTGAAGAAGATGTGGCTCAAGGTATTTAATTAATGAGTGTATTCCTAACTTGTTTATACCGTCTCTTTCTTCTTCCTATAACTTACCTCTGTCTCTCTGTTTTGTATAGTTCTCACCAGCTACTAGCATCACGTTATTTTTAAAACTTTGCCTTCAAAATGTACTGAACAGAAAGGAGGTAATGGGCAGGTCTCTATTATTCACATTGTGACTCAGTGGATTTGATTAGTCATTTTCCAAGAGGCCTTGATAGGTAACGTAACTTCCAGTGGAATAAGGTTCAGCGCCCAAGGAAGCAAATGAAGTTTCCAAAACATAAAATTTCCAAACCATTAGCAATAGGAAATGACAATAGCTCACTTCAGGGTATTTAAAGATTCTTCCTGGTTTGCTTTCAAATGTTATGTTCATGTGTAACTAAAATAGCTGCTAAATACTTTGAAAAATGTTTCAAAAAAATTAAAATAAAAACCAACTCCAGGTGCCCGCAGGTGGTGTGGTGGCTAAGGGCACTGGATCCCACATGGTCAACCATGGTTCAAGTATCAGACCTGACGGCTTGCTTTCTCACTTTCCCTCTCTCCCTTTTCCTCCCACTCTGTCCCTCTCTGGTCAAATCAAAATAAATAAAGTTAAAATAATAAAAAACAATAATAATAAAAAAAACCTTCCAAAAATTTTGAGCAGAGAAGGACTAAGAGATCACTTGGATTCCCCCTCTCATGGAAGAGATGTTAATCAAGTTCAAAAAGTCAAGTGACTTGGGAAATTCTTTCTGAACCTTAATGTTTCACCTGGCCTGTTAGAGAGGATACCAGTTAAGGATCAGCTGAAGTGTCTTAACTAGCTCAAACTTTGGTGAATGGGTCTAAAAGGGTCCTCAGTCTCAAAATGAAGTTTATATAGAGTATATCAATTAAGGAGTTCTTAAATTTGTAAATTTAAGACTTTAAGGTTTCCAGTTTGAGAAATACTGAATTAAAGGGAATTTTGTCACTGTAGGAACCCCCTCGGTGTTAAAGCCGCACAGTAGTACTCTGTTATGACACAGTCCACAGGTGACTCACAATATAAGCCAATGTCTACTTATTATCATATTATTTCATCAAATGGAGAACATTAATATAAATTCCTTTTTGAGAGTATGAAGTCCCTTTAATGTAACTAAGCCACTAAGAGAACCGATGTGACTCTATAGTGTAGTCTTCTGCTTCATCTTAATAGATTAACCCTTAGAAAAATCAATCTTTAGGGGGACCAGCAGATGGCATAATGGTTATGTTGCTGGACTCACACGTAGTCGACCATGGTTCAAGTCCCAGACCCAGTGGCTTAAACTCATGCCTAGGGCATGTGCGTGTGTGCCCAAGATCCAGAGAGGAGAAGAGATTGATGCGTGACCATCCCCCCTGGGAAGTGATTTCTCACTTTCTGTCTCTCTGTCTCTATCTTTCTGGCAAGCGCATGTGCCCGATAGCCAAAATGTCTCAAAAAAAAAAAAAAAAAAGAAAATCAGTCTTTAATTTCTTTCTCAGACTAGACCTAGAATGAAAGTTAACCTTATTGATTCTTTACAGATACTAGGCTAACAGAAATAAGGAGGGGAAAGACTCCATGAGCCCCCACTCATATGACCCACTATTTTATCCAAGCATAAGCATTGCAAAGCCACACCTAGACCCTCTGCTTTTTCTAAAACAGGATCTATAATAAAAGACTGACTCCATTTTGCCCCTGCTGCCTTATTAACTGCTGCTTACCTTTAAGCCTCTTGCAGGGACCTGAAACCAGTCATTCTGCCCTGCAAACCTGAATGACAACTGCTCCTTAAGCAAGTGATTGCCTCTCTGAGGTCTCCTTTGTGACCCTGTCCAAGGCAAAGATCAGCCCTCCTTTTTGCCCCAAGACAATGAACTTGCCCTTGATTTTTTTTTCTTTCAAAGGTTTTTGCCCTAGAGATCAAGTGCTGGGTGTGTGTGTGGGGCCGGGGAACAAGGGAACAGTCACAGTGAGAAATCACCCTCCCACCAGCGGGGATGACCATGTTGCAATCCTTTTTCCTCCATTCTCCTCCCAGAATCTTAGGCACACATGTAAACACTCCCAACATGAATTTCAAGCCACTGGGTCTGGGACTGAAACAGCAGTCAGCCATGTGGGAGTCCGGCAACCTAACTGCTACACTATCTGCTGGCCCTGTTCATGTGCATTCTCGCTGACTCTTTTCCCAACCTAGGTTCAGTATTTCATTCAGTACAGTAGAAACGGTTATGGCCTCTGGTCTACTCTCCAAAATGATGAACTCACTGAAGTAAATTCCTTTCCTTAATCAATTCCTATTTCTCTGTCAAGCAGTGAATAGCACAGACCTGATTTCTGGTCCCCTAGACCAAAGATCCCTGCCTATTCTGACATCACTAACACACACTGACCCAAATTTGAGAAACTCACACTTCAGCAAAATGAACTTCAGAGGCCAAGCTCATGAGGATGTACAATCCTAACAGAAACCAAGAAGCTTTTCTACTCCATGTTATGTTTAATCTTTCTTTTCTCTACGGCATATGACTTCTTTGGGATAAATGAAAGACTACATAGTTCCATAAATCAAGTAGTCTGGTTATTCAAAATGTGATCCAATCACCAGCATCACCTGAGAGTTGTAGGCAATGCAGATTCCCAGGCCCCAACTCATTCCTACTGAGTCGATCTGCTTATTAACAAGACTTACCAGTCACCTGTATGTACACAGAAGTTTGAGAAGAATGTCCCTAGAGCACTAGTTTCAAAAATGGGTTTATTAAAATCCTCTTGGGAGCTTTCTAATATATTCTTCTTTTAAAAACTTTATGGTTTCTGGTTGACACAGATGTGACATATATCCTTATGGGTGCTGTATGACTTTTTTTTCTTTTTAATGGACAGAAGAACACTTTCAACAAGGGAAAGAGATGATGGGAGAACATATCATTCCTGAGAAAATGTTCAATTTAATACATATTTTAAAAAAAATAAAAGAATGCATTCTCATATTCCAGCATACTCTGACTCTAGCAGAATCTCTGCAATGGTAAGGTTAACTCTGGAGTTAGACAAGCCTAGGTTCAAATTCTGTCTTCAAATGAGTTACATGAACTTGGACAAGTTCCTTAGCTTCTTCAAGTCTGTGAAATGGGAATAACAATATTACCTTCTTCTCAAGGACCTGTAAAGCACTTAGTAAGTATTTGAAATATGCTAGTCATCATTATGTTGTAGGAAACCAGACACAGAGGAATGGGAAGCACGGGAAGAGATTAGGAGAACTGTTTATTATGCTGGCGGGCCAGGAGGAGTGAGCATTCTGAATTTCCAGCTTTCACTGCGGGGTTGGATACAGTCTTTTATAGGGGAGATGGGGAAGGGGAGGTCTCCAGATGTTAGAAATGGGGAAGGGGCTCAGAACCTGCCCTATGCAGCATCAAGGGGAGGAGGCAGAGAAGCAGGAAGTCGAATTTATTTAAGGTACTAATCTATTCAAGGTACTAATTTATTCAAGGCTTTCAGGTCACCCTGTAACTCCAGGGAGGGGAGCTAAATTTGCCCAAGGGCAAAACCTTAGACAGCTATTAGCCCTGAGTTATTCATGAATACAGGGTCTCTCCATATCATTATTAGTGTTAGTGTTTCACACTGGCAAAAAAGTAATGTTAAGTTTTATTTGATAAATAACCATTAATTGTCAACTAATATGTAATATTACTAAATTGATTAAGATGGATTATTTTAAAAACAGAGCATGATAATTAATTAAAATAAAGACAAAACCATGTATTTGCCAATGTATTGCCATTAGAGGACTACTATGTCTCCATATTACAGAACAATATCAGTTAAGAAGTAACAGCTCATTAAAAAATAGAAATAGCAGCTAATGCTTACTCAATACTGCCATTATTCTAAGCGATTTATATATGATATCCTATTTAACCCTCCTGGCAACCCTATGAGGAAAGTACTACATGCATCACCATTTACGCAACTCTTTGATTACTTCTCATGCATCAGTTTCTAGATCTGAGGATCACAGTGTTCAAAGGATATTGAACCTTCAAGGCTATTGATATGAAGTGTTAAATGTCTCCTGGGAAATGTTTCTAATACTTTACATTTAGCACCATTATATAGGAAAGGCCCATTGCCCCACAACCTTGTCAGCACCGGGATTCCTTAATTCTCCAAATCTCTAATAAAAAATTGTCATTACTTACAAGGACAATATAAGGGGAAATGAGTTCTTCTAAATGTCCTAGTGAAAATAATCTGCCATGAAAACTAATGTCTCCTCAGCAGCCAGGAAACTAGAAATGAAAAATAAATACTGTTCTTTTGGTTAAAAGAATGAAAAACTTCTATTTCCTTTTAACTAGAAAAAACATGGCTGGGAGTGTTAAAGTTTACTGTACAAAAAAAATCTTCTATTTTTACACCTTGGCATGACTCAGTGAACAGCAGGAGTCTAGACAATCCAAGAAAGCATGAGCCTCTTTGGGCACAGCAGAAGCCATAACTTTGGACATTTCTACCAACTGGAAAACATGTTTCTATTTCAATTAATTTAAAAACTGGGGGGCCGATTGTTAACCAAGAATGTAAATAAGCTTATAGAGCCGCTGGCTAATGGATCCCAAGACTAACCTTAACAGGAAAAATGACCTGTCATTTAACTGAGGAACAATACACTGAGCTGGCCAGGCTCAAACATATTTTATTGATGACTTGGAAAACAGTCAAGGCACATAAATGAATGGTTGGTTGGAGACATACATTTAAGTTTATATGATTTATAAAACCTTCTAAACTTACAGGCATATGTCAAAATTTCAAAAATAAATCATTTAAGAAGATCCCACAAGAAAAAAAAAAAAAAGAAAGAAAGAGAAGACCACCTGAAGTAGTTCAGCATTTAGACAAACAAAAAATGTATTTGTGACATTTTTATCTAAAGAAATGAAATATTTTTCAGTGAAGTATACTAAGTTATCTACAGTTATCTATATATAGGATCATTAAGAAAATTCTTCAATTATTAATAAATCATAGACAATCCTGAACTTCAGCTATTAACAGAAAACACGTAAGTACTTCAAAATTGCAACTGCTTTTCAAGATCTCACTTCTTCAGTTACCTCTCTTTCTACCCTCTTCTCTTGTCACTCTTATTTTTTGGCACTACTTACTATTATGCATATTTAACCTCATTCTTACTGGTTCCTTACCCTTCTCCTAGAAAGAGGTTCAGAGACTGACTACACTTAGGTAATCTTTCCTTGAATTGGCTGCTCATTAAAGTTTCATCCCCTATTTATTTATTCAACACTTATTATACACTTGCCAAATTCCAATGGTAAACATGACCAACTAGGCTTCTACTTTCATGGAGCATTCTAGGTGCAGAATGAGAAGTTACTGTAAATAAATGAGACTGGAGATGGCATAGTAGTTATGGGCACTGGACTCCCACATGGCTGACAGCAGTTCAAGTCCCAGACCTGGCAGCTTGCTTCCTTATTTTCCCTTTCTCTCTCTCTCACTCTGTCCGTTTCTGGTCAAAATTAAAATAAAGTTAAAGAAAATAATTCTTAAAAGTAAATAAATAAGATTATAAACAAGTCAATAAGCAAAACTAGTCCCAGCCTCAGTTGCACAGGTCCTAAGTGTACTGAACTGCAGGGCTGGAAGTCACATGGAAGACCTCAAGTTCAGATGCTCAAGTTGGTTTACCTGAAACAAGATAGAGAGCTGAGGGAAGAGAATTATGTGATGAGATTCTGTCGAGGGTGCTTCTGTCTTGTACAGTCAGGCATCATCATAAGATATAAACTTTTTAAAAAAGAAGCAAAAGAATTTCTGATTGTGACTTGACAATAATCAGTGAGCAAGAACAAGTAGTGACTTGAAAGGAGAAGCAGTAGCTGGTTTAGTGTTCATGGAAAGGAAAATTAACATTTGATCTAAGTCTCAAATGATCAAGAGTCTACTGTGACCATGTGGGGACTAACGGAAGGCATTTTGAAAATGGTGACAGGTCCCTTATGAATAATAACAGCTTGCTCCCAAGAGGGATCAAGTACTCATTAATTAGCTCTCAAGAGAGCTGGTTATTATAAAAACCCACATTTCTGCTTCTGACTGCCATGTTATAACACCAGAGGCTGCTCAGCCAGATGCTAGGAAACCCCTTGGTTTTAATCTTCCCATTGGAATTATGAGTCAAATAAACCACTTTTCTTCATATATCATCCAGTTCTGGATATTTCTGTTATAGTAACATAAGTGGACTAAGACACACTATATGTACAAGAGAACCTCAAAAAATTTCACAGAAAATAGAATTAAAGAATTTATTTTGCTGCAAACAATTTTTTAAATCCATGCCTAGTTTTTTTTTAATTTTTTTTTTTTAAAGAGAGATATTTTTGCTATAGAGCATGTGTACTCGCCAGAGAGACAGAGAGCAAGAAATCACCCCCCAGGGGGATGGCCACACTGCAATCCTCCATTCTCCTCTTGGGATTTTGGGGATGCACACACAAGCACCTGGCGTGAGTTTAAGATGTTGAGTACAGGACATGAACCTTGGTCAACTACGTGCAAGTTCACCATTATGACATAACCATTATGCAATCTGCTGGTCCCTCCATACATAGCTTTTTAATAACACACCTTTTTCATGAGCTTTTTGAATACACCCCCTCTTTATACATACTGCTATAAATTCTCTCTTTAGTTGATAGACATTCATTTCTACTTCCTTGACTATTTTATTTTTTATTTTGCTTTATTTTATTTATTTATTTATTTATTTATTTATTTATTTTTTGTCATACAGCAATGTATACCCTATATGTAGAATAGCTGGGTCATATGGAAACTCTGTATTTAACATTTTGAGGAATTGCTAAACTGTCTTCCTTTACTTACCACCATCAGTGAAGGAGGATTCCAATTCCTCCATACCCTCACCAATAGCCTACTCACATATTTAAATTTATTATAATTGGTCTGGCTAAGACCTAGGCACCAGGGTATTTTTTTGTTCTGGTTTGGTTTTATGAGTCCCCATGGTAATTCTAATATATAATGAAGGCAAAGAACTTCTTACTCTCACCTGTCTGTTGCCAACTTCCTGACAAATGTTTACACCTAGTCTCTGTACCATCTCTGAGCTTGGTAGAATTATTATATTCCATCCCCAACAATAACATCTGCAGTTTAGCTGACTCATCCAATAAGAGATTGACATAAGGAAGACATCATTTATGTTTATAAAAGTCTCATATGAGGGGACTGCATGAAGTTTGTGTGAAAATAGAATTAAACCACATAGTTAATTTTGGCAAAAAAAATTTTGTAAGTCCATGAAAAGTTTTTTCATAATATATTTTACCATGAACTTTTGAACACCCCTCATATTTAGTTCCAAAGAATAGGGAATATACAAATTAAAAATATATTGATATTTCTATGTATGTGCACATGTGTGCATGTACAAGGGGAAATCTGGAATTAAAATTTTTCTAGAAAATTGGCTTTCAGTTAACATTATTCTCTTTTTTGCTTACTGTTATCTTTTACCACAACAATACACTGCAGAAGCTATTTGACTATTTGAAGAGACTGTTTTTAAGTATCCTTGTGCACTGTGAATCACCAACTCACTCCTCCCACTCATCCACTGAAAACCTTTTCTTCAAAAAGATCTCACCTGAAAAAAAATAAGTGGCTCCCCAAATTCTTTTTGATTTGGTGGATAAAAATATAGAGGCTAAATGGATGACTTATACGTTTTATCCTTCAATCTAACCTTGAATGTTAAATATAGTATCATTTGATTTTTAAAAATGTTTTCTGCCAAACCAAACACAGGTGGTGAATGTCTATAATTCCAGCACTATGGCCTAGAATTATTTAGAACATCCGCAGCCTGTGTTTGCAGATAACTATTCAGGAAAGAAAGAAGCCTGGATAAAAAGGAAGTAGATTTCTAAGCCAAAGGACTAAGTATGGAATGACTTCTAAGTCTGATGGAGGCTAAGATTTATCTTTTCTTTTCTTCCTCAGATTCATCTTAACAGTAAAAAGTGCCCCAAACCATGTCTTCATGTGAATTGTAATAGAAAAAAATCTATATTAAAATAATATTTGGGACCAGCAGTTGGCATAATGGCTATGTCTCTGGACTCCTTGTAGTCGACCACGGTTCGTGTCCCGGACCGGTGGCTTAAACTCACACCAGGTGTGTGTGTGTCGATGCCCAAGATCCCGACAGAAGAATGGAAGAGAAAGGACTGTGGTGTGGCCATCCCCCCTGGGGGGTGATTTCTCACTTTCTGTCTCTGTCTTTCTGGCAAGCGAACAGACCCTGTAGCAAAAACCACTCAAAAAAAAAGATTTAAAATAATACGTAAAGAAGAAAATTTAAGGTTGAAAATAATCTGTTGTGTGTTTTTCTTGAGTAAAGTATCCAAAGTTTGTATTGTATTCTCATTTACTCTATACTCTGTACAGTGTTATAAAAAATTCACAGATGTTCCTCTCCAAGGACTGGATGAAAAAACTGTAGACATGTAGTATTTGAACATTAACTCAGAACTGGAATTTACAGCTTGTATGGTAAATCCAAATCAACCATGATCTTCTGGAAACAGGAATCACAGGCTAGCATCCATTTGTAAGTGCATAGGCCTTTCAGAGGTGAGGAGTTACTGAGTTTTTAAGGCTTCTGACTTTTTTGGGGGGTGGGGGAAAGGTTTTTGCCATAGGGCATGTGTGCTCGCCAGAAAGACAGAGAGAGACAGAGAGCTAGAAAGCAAGAAATCACCCCCCCTCCATGGGGGATGGCCATGCTGCAATCCTTTCTCCTCCATTCTCCTCTCGAAATCTTGGACACACACACACATGCATTTGGTGAGTTTAAGCCACCAGGTCCAGAACTTGAACCGTGGTCAACTACATGGGAGTCCAACAATGTAGCCATTACGCCAACAGAGTGTCCCCATTTTATTTTTTTAAGAAGATAGGAAATACTAAAATAAAACTACCTAAACTATACTAAATGGTAAAAATTAATGATGAACAAATTAAAGTTCCCAACACAAATGTATACAAGGCAATAACTACTATCTCTGTACACAAGAAAAACAATTCCACCATTTTTTGGCTCATGTGAAATGTCTGCATGTCTTTGGCAAGGCAATGCCACGCATGCGTTTTTCCCT
>NW_006204064.1:952176-983287 GCF_000334495.1 Tupaia belangeri chinensis
TCAATTATAGCTAACTGTCACTTGTAATCTATAGATATACTTCTATTTTAAATGTCCTACCTTATTCAGCAATTTCTAATTTTGCTATTCTCAAGAAAAGTACATGATTGATAAGTTCATTATGTAACAGTGTACCATAGGTGGTGCAATCCAGCAAGAGGACAAGTTTAAGAATATATAACCAGCATCTGCCTTCAATCCTTTTCAGTAACATACAGGTAACATACTCAAAGATAACAAGATCTAAATTCAAGACCTTGACTCCAAGGCTACTCCAGTGTTCTCCAAGCACTTAGACATTGGTTAAGAGGAAAAAAAAAAATCACAAAAATTTAATAAACAATAGCCTCTATGTTATGTCCTCACTAAAACCAACATGGTCAAATCTATTACCACACAGATTAGAGATGGCCTCACCTATGGGGTCTTAAAATAGAGCTCCCCCACTTCATCCCATTTGGCTATTAACAAAACACTAAATAAAACAAGACTTTGAAAGCAATCAAGTCTTGACCCTCTTTCCACCATCATGGGTTTTGTGGCATAGCATGATCCAGGTTCCATCCAGGAAAATTTTGCTTTCTCATTGCTTTACAAATGCCATCCCATTTTCTTGTGCCATAGACAAATAGGTATTTCTCAACAACTCTTGGAGTGGCAATGGTGTTTTTTAATTTTTTTTTTTTTTCATTGCTTCAGCTTCTCACTGTGATAGGCACTCCTTGGGGATCTCCATACCTATCCATCTCATTACCTCTTCATTCTGTTTGTCACCATTTGGAATCCAGAACTCTTAATTATTAGCTTGTTCTTATGAACAGTAATGAGGCTCTGCCTCCCTACTGGGGAGCATTATCAAGCACTAACAAGCTTGCAGACTGAGATCCACACCTGAAACCCGTCAGGTGGTTCCATTGTTCAGACCAAGTAGGGCCTTTCTGTCCATAGGCAAGCTTCTGCAGGAGAGCTAGAGTTTGCAGGGTGGCTATTATGCATTCACTTTGGTCTCATGATTCACACTGACTCAAAACAGCTTTTCTGCATGGTAGTCCTCATTTGCATGTTGGCTATTACCTCCCTTATAATAATACCACACTGGTAACTGTTTCATTCTTCCTTGTCTTCCTATTCACTTGTATAAAGACTTACTGGAGGTGAGAGTTCTCACAGGAAATACTAATTGGTCATTCTCCTGACCTCAAAAGAAAAAACCAGTCTCTCTCAGCCATCTAGGTGATCTGTCTGTATATAAGCCTCCCTTGATACTCCCATGTGGTTAGCATATTGCCTCAACACAAAAATGTGCTGGATACATGTTAACTGATCTCTATACATTTTTCTAGGCACCTAGGAAAGACAGACCCAAGCCCATAGGAGACAGAAAGATAAAGAATAAATAATGAGCTCCCCCCCAACCCCAATACCGTGAAGATATCTTCATGGCTAATGAGGGCAGACTGATGGGAAATCTAAGTCTCTTGAACTTCATATACCTTCAGAGTAATGAGAGCCTTGCACCAATGACAAGAACGCTGACTGAATACCCCTATGTACCAGATCCTACGTAAGACAACTAACCTGAATTAGCTCATGTAAAACCCCGACAGTCAGTACGGTAGATATGGAGAAAAAAAATCCATAGAAGTCAAGTAACTTGATCAGGATCACCCATTAACTGAAAGTTTTAAGCTTGTTTTAGTAAGCCAGAGTGACCACTAAGCTCTGTTCAGAGAGGGCAGGGCAAAATGAGGACACAGGGTGAGGCTCAGAATAGCCACATTCCAAAATGGATGGAGGCCGGTGGCAAGGGTGAAGAGTAGTAGTGGTATCATGAAGGTGTGCAGTTCTACCTGTGCCCCTGGTAGCTGCTTCCTCCTTTGTATACACAAACCACTGTGTCAAATACTCTAGAAGTACTGAGCTTAAAGGGTACTCCTTTTTAAATATAATTTCATGAAACTTAAGAGAAGCTACTTTTGATTTACATATGATTCCAGCAAGGATACCTCCTGTTCATAGCATGAAGCAGAAATACTTAGAAACTTGTACAGAAACTTAACGTATCTGTTAGTCACACTAATAATAAGACCCGATATTCTAGCAGCCCTTGCCATAGACCAGACATTATACTACAAGCTTTATGTAATTATTTTACTTAATCGTACTTAATCCTCTCAGTAGCCTTATGAACTATTTTTATCATTCCAATTTTGCAAAGAAGGACTCGCAGAAAATTGCTCAAGTTCACCCAGGAAGTCAGTGATGGAGCTGAGATTTGTACCCAGAGTTCTGGGACAGGTTTCCTCTCCACTCACATAGTACCACAGACTATAGTTTTTAAATGCAAATAATCAGTCCAAATGCCTGCATCCAGGTGGGTGAACATAGGAGGTGACAGAACAACAAGAAAAAAACTCACAAAGTCAAGAAAGGAAATAATTTTCAGGTGCATAATTGCTGCTGCCCACAGAGTCAGTCTGTTGGATTTTCTACAAGTACAGAGTTTATTTAGAGCCCACAAAGTGGCCGTGCCAGGTCTCTCACAGTCAACAGCCAGGCCAAGGGCACAATCAAGCTCTCCTTGGCTCTCTACATGGCTTGACCCTATCTGCTAGCTCAGCTCATCCATCACACCCCAGAAACATGTGACTGGGGGGGCAACTCTACCTTGAGTATGTATCACTGTAACAACCCTCATTGCCAAGTGGGCTGAGAAGAACAACATGATAATTAAAAGGTTAACAAGTGATCACCAATTAAGTGCGGGTATATTATTGAAAAATGAGTTTGGAATCCAAGAAAAGCAATGACGTGTGCTCTCCCCACACAGAATCTCTAAGCTCGGCAGTCTTTCTTGCTTTTAAAATAACATTTCACATGTCAGCTATTAGTAACCCATACATTTAAAACTTGGTTTAATAAAAAATGGGGAAAAATCCACGGCTTTTCAAAACGGTGACAAACATGATGTAATTTTTTTTTTTCTCCTGAGAATTTTTATCCCAGTTTGAAGTGATCTTGTTTAGATGATTTCTACTCCAAGAGACCTGCTGGGACAGAGCCTTTGCTGGCACAACTTCACTCCTTTCTTTGTGGTCTTTGTGTGTCACAGTAAGAAACAGCACAAGGAATCACTGCTGACAAGCCACAGTGTGCACACTAGACCCTGCCCCAGTTCTGTTCTCTAACAGGGACACACGCTCTCAACCACGCGCCTGTCATCTCCCTGACCTGGTACAGATGCAGGGCTACATGAAGTTGTGCAAGGTTCAGGCCAGAGTTTCACTCAGCATGCTCTTTAGAGTTCTAGGATAGCATAGTCCAAAAAGAACATTTTCCCCTGAACACAGATGCCCAGGAGTGCCAACCCCCAGTGAAATGAACAGAAGTTGGTGGGTAAGCTCACTGCATGGTTTCTTTTATATCAGAAAGTAGTCACGCCTGGCACTCATGTGTGGTTTCCCCATCCTGCATCCCCGACAGACATCACTAATCAGCTGTGACGTTTTCTCCTGCAGGATCTTAACAGAGTCTTCCAGATACTCATTACCGATCAATTGGAGTGGCTTCGTGCCATGTAAATCCTATTCTTCATTCTAGTTTTAGACTTTTGACTCATGATCCAGGGGAAACCTTTCATGGCAGCCCTGAGATAGTTCCATCCATTTCAGGATATGGATGTGATAACACATGTATCTTCTGGAATCTTCACTCTTTCAATTAAGAACATGAATAATAAACTTCTAGCACTGAAATAACATGTTCTATGGTAATCCTCTGACTAATCACCTTGTTAATAAATATCTAAAGACCACATTTTTCTCTGGGCTTCCGGCTTCCATGGGAACATTCTGATTGTGACATAATTTTTAAATTAGTGGGTTTATTCATAGTTTTATATTAGTAAATGTCAAGCTTCTAACTAATTAGCAAATTCTGTAAATCCACAGTGGTATTAATTTTTAACTATATGGGGAATTAATTTGAGGAAAAAGGAAATAAAGAGACAATTAAAATTTCCCTAGGGGCCCTTATTTCTATGAAATTCAGCACAAAGCAAGAAAACATTAACCCATTTCGGGGGTACATTTAAAGAAGGATTACAAAAGATGTGTCACTGTCACAGAGAACAAGTGAAGCATACATTTACTGTGGAGCACTCTCAGTTACAGCTAAATTCTCTGATGACATTTTCTCAGGCTGCCGCTGCTGCTAAGATTTCCTCTCTCACCTTCGATTTTATTAAATGCACTTTTCTAGTGGTTTCTCATTTAATAAGGTTTTATTATTTCTTGTTTGATGTTTCCACTCAAATTGTTGCTATACTTTTACTTTAGAGGACAAGGCTGGCATGGCGTCTAGCTCCTCAGAAGTCACCCTGCTGGAGGTCTCTTGCTTACTGAATGCTAGCTAAGATCTATCTCACTTGCCCACTACCCATTGAGGGGATGGAAGACATACATGTCTCTGGGCAGCTGTTTAACCTGCCAGCTCTAGAACGTGAGGGAAAGTACATCCCTTTTAGGGGCATGCATGCCATTTCTTTATGAAGTCTCCTGAAAACACTGTTAAGCAAGTCTGATCGTTTTTCTAACTCATGCTGAAGTTCTCCTGTGTGGGCAGCCATGGAAACCACTTGTCTGCATCGCATCATGACAACTTTGCTATGCTTTTCCTGGTCTGCTAGGTTACTGAGGACAGACCAGAGCTTTGTATTTTGAGAAGTACAGAAGTTTCAGGATGACTGTCCCCAAAGGTTTCAGATCACAGTTAATAGTAACAAAATTGAACTATGACATGGTATGCTAAGACAAGGAATCTGTGCAGTTTCTAAGTACACAAACAAGACAGGGCCCCGACAACTGCAGATTTCATTTGGGGGCAGTGCTCTTCTTTTATCATGACTATTAATGTTGCAATCTGTTGCAGATGAATGAGGTCTCAGTCCATTAGTGTAGCACGCAGAAGTGCCTAGACTGTCATTCTACCATGTTTACAGTCTCTGGAACACACTCCAGTATAGGGCCTGCCACATCCACAGTAATTATGCATTCACTTCTTCATCTCACATACCCCTAAGAAGACCTAAGCAGTCAAATGAGAGGCAAGATCAGCTTTATGAATGGCTGGGCAGTTTCCAGTAGTCCCTAGGAATTTTCTAAGTAAACTCAAAAGAATTTGGTTTAGGTTAGAAAACAAAATGGCTATTACTGTTCTCTTACCCTAGATGAAGACTTGAGGTCCAAAGTGCTTGTTTATTCTTACTTCCTCCCTCAGTCCGTGGTTTAAAATATTAATAGTAACTGGGAAGAATCAGGTTGGCTTGGCTGGCTTACCACATGGATACCAATGAGTACACTGTCCACAACTGCAGGCATGCCCAAGATAAAGAAGACTGGGAAGAGCCCCTTTTCTACTTTTAAGTGAAGTTTACCCCCCTAGCGTGTGGTCTACGATCTAAGAGATGCCACGTTGTCACCAGGCAGGGTAACTGCTACTTCTGTTGAAGGAGTGTGGGGGCGTGGCTGCTTGTGTATACGCATTTAAAACAGGGTTAAAAGGAAGGAGGAAGAAAGGAACTCAGAGCCAGGAACTAGCAAAAGAGTTCCTGCCTAAGACAGGAATACCATTTTAATTTATGGTCCCATATACATAGCAGTCAGCAGTGTCAAAAAAATAGTTAATAACCAATCAATATCAGCTGAATGGATGAATTCATTCATTATACTTTTTCATGCCTCTATCTCTTGTATTTAAGATTGGTATGAAGTATCCTAGTAGAGTCTACTACTGTAAACCAACCCAAACTAATATAGCAGAATGCCCTAACACATTGACATATGCATAGGAATTAACTATCAAATTACCAATCAGATAGATGTTAAGGAGACAGCTATGTAAGAGCTAATACAATTTTGGAAACAAAGAATGAAGCCAATGCCCAAGGCCAGGCTTTCATAGCTATTCTTCCAAGGTACCCAGAACACAAAACAATTTCAGTTCATTCCTTTTCCCACTTTCCTTCTCTGATTAAGCCAGTTATAACCAAGTTACAGAAGAGTCCTCTTAAGTTGCTATTGATAGAATAAAAGCTAATCAAAGAATTTTGAGCCATTTTCTCAGCTAAAATGATTATAAAAAAAAATCCCTCTATCAAGTATGTCAAAATGGACAAATCAGTAATAGCCATTTGTCCAGAGGACAGGTGAATAGCCCAATTCTTCTCACAGAGATGAACGAAAAAGTTCAAGCCATTATCCAGTGTGACTTGAAAAGGCAACTCAGTGGCTGAACCTCACAGTTCTGAAACCATTCAAATAAAAGGGAGGGCTGGAGATAGAGGACCGATGGCTCATTCTCTCAGAAATTTTTGTGCCTATGCTCAGATGTGTCACCGAACAATGGCTTTCTACCACATGCAGCCTCTTGGTAGTAGAATTGGTGCTGGAAACACACACACACACACACACACACACACACACACACACACACACACAAAACCCTATCACTAGCCATGCAGGCGCCATTCTTAACATCAAAACTCTCCACTAATTAGTGCTCAGACTACAGGAGTTTGGAAAACAGTCTTTCTTAATTCAACAACAAGAAAACTAGAAGGTATGAAGATGATCTTGACTATTCCCAGGCAAAGTAATACCTATGAGTTAACTTGATCCACTAGTTAGTATTCTATAGCACACTTTTCTTATTTCTAACTAGTCCAGTTTCTATAATACTATGTGCCGGGCCCTGTGTTAAGTGCTGAAGATACAATAATTAATAAAAAGGAAATGGCCTTCTTTTCATGGAGCTCAATGTCAATTGTCCTATAACTATTCCAAATTAATTTGATTTGAGAACCATATATATTAAGCAGGGCCCTTCATGGTTGTGGAGAGAGCCTTGAATAAAATAGACAGGCTCCATCATGGGGTGGGGTGGGGAATAAAACAAGTTAAATAATTTAGATTTTCAGATACCAGAGCTTGGAAAAAAATACAATGGGATAATGGAGTTAAGAGTGAGGGGGTGGTAGTGGGATTGTTGTTTGAGATAAGATGGCTAGGTGGGGTCCTTCTTTGAAGGAAAGACTCACTTGCAGCCATGGTGAGATAAGAAGCCTTAGGCCAAGCAGGGTGTTAGAGTAGTCTGCCTTCCCCCTCCGCCACTTCCAAATATTTAAAAAATAAGTTAGCCAGCCTAATTGGAGGGGTGGATATTAGCCAGGCCCTTAAAATTCAACTGGGCAGTCTGGAGACTAACAATGGCAGCATCACCTGGAAAGCTTGGTAGGAGTGCAAATTCTTAGTTCCTCCAGATCTGTTTAATCACTTGATCATATCCCTCAGGTAATTTGTGTGTATATTAAGACTTTGAGAAGCCCTGAGCTAGCCACCATGGCTAAGAACTAAAGCCATGTCCACCTCTATCAGCCATTTCCTTGTTATTTCACAGTTTGAGAAATCTGAGAACCAGAACATGAAAGAGGGCTATTTATTGGGGATCCTTAAGCCCCTCTAACTCAAGGGAAGAGTAAGTACAAAGGCACTGATGTCAGCCAAGCTAAATTATGAAGGAAATAAACAGGAATAAATAGCTAAGTCATTTAGATTTTATTCTTACTGAAATGAGTAGCCTTTGGACATTCTTAGCCAAGGCAGTAATATGATTTAATTTAAATCGGAATAGATGACTGTAGTTGCTGTGTAGAGAATGGACCATAGTTAATCAAGAAAGGAAGAAGTCCATGCAATTAAGAGGCTACGGAGGTGAGTCAGGGGATGAATGAAGGAGATTTAAAATAGTGAGGCAGCACTGGCTAAAGGAGGTGGTCATATTCTGGATTTATTTTGAAATAAAAGCTAATATGACTTACAAATGGATGGAAATGTGGAGAAGCAGTTAGAAATGTGGGGGATTAAAGAACCAGTGAGCACCCCTATGACACATGCAGGGGGGCTCACTACCATTGCTGCCCTCATTCCAGACCCCTTGCTGGGCAGAGCCACATGGGAAGATTCCATGTTCCTGTTCAGAGACCTCCCTGAGCACACTAAGCACACACTTGCCTATAAATGGTGCTGACCAAAGGTAAGAGTGAGCATCAAAACTCTGTTGAGGGTGCTGTCTCTCTCTTTTGGTGTTGCTTGTGAAAAAAAATTAATTAATGGTAAATATATATATATATATAAATAATTCCAGCAAATACAGGTACTGGAAAAAAGCCAGTTTTTTTTTTTAACTGAGTATTCAAGATAACTTACTCTTTTAAAGCTGATGTTTAGCAATTAGATTGAAAATTGCTAGACTTCTCAACACTTAAGAACATAGTTGGCACCTAACTACTAAAGCAAAATGAACTAAACTTGCCCCTGGGATTTGACCTTTAAGCCTCTAGAAAGGCCATTTTTAATGAGTTCTCTTTCAGCTCTAAGTTGAGCTCATCTTTTTTAACTTGATCTTTATTTGAAAAAGGAGCATATAGTTAAAGAAGAAGTGCCATTAAGAGGTCAGCTGTGAACAGTTTTACATATAAGAGACAAAGCATTCCTCTTGGAAAAGTCACCATGCTACTTTGGGGACTCAGACTTTGAGTATTCTAGAAAATACATTTATGAAAATTCATTTTAATAGGAATTCATTCTTTCCTTTCAAAGGTATTCTCCCTTTTGTATATTCCTAGGACTGATAAAACAGATCTTCCAATCACCCTGGGACTTGCCTTCTTATTGCCTATGTGAGGCTGAAACTCAAGTACTTCTCCTATTATACTTGAACTATTTTATGTATGATTTGTACCCAAATTCAGCAGAGAGTTGACAAAGAGCAAGGTAACATTTCAGGCAGTATCTTTAAAATAGAATTCTATTTTCAGGTTCCAGGATGTAGAACAGTTGGTTCTGAATTTATAACTTTGATAACAGCATTTCCCTCTTTAATTGTACTTCTGAGGAAATCTTCTGTCCACCAAAGGAGGCAGCTCAGTTCACTTCAAAACAGTGATAAAGTGACAGAGGATTGGAATTTTGTTCCCAAAGGAGTTAATTCCTTTTATCTTATTGTAAAGTGAATTATTTTGCAAATTAGATCCACTGATAACATAAAAAGCCATGATGAGAATGTGTGGATAGACGGAAGGAAATCCATCAATATTTATCCAAGCATAGGCCTACTAAGTAATAGGTGAGTAGGATAATTTTCATACTTAAAGAAAACAGAATGTCGTTGGGTTCTTATTCCATCTGGCTAGCTATGAGACTTTAAGCAAGTGACTTAGGTCTTAGTTTCCCCAGTTACACCAGGGCAGTGCTTCCCAGATTAGTCACATTACCTAGGATTTTTTTCTTTTCAAATTTAACAGTGCTTTTCAGATGTAATTCACATACTCTATAATTTGCCCATTTAAAGTGTACAATTCAATGATTATTAATCTATTCACCAAGTTGTACAACCATCACCACAATTGACTTTAGAATGTTCTCACTGCTGCCTGGGGATCTTTTAAAAAATTCCAAAGCCCAGGCTTTTCCCAGATTAATTAAATCACAGTCTCTGGAGGTAGGACCCAGGCATCAGTAATTTGTGAAGCTCCATGGGTGATTCCAACGTGCAAATACATTTGGGACACAATTGCTACAAAAATCACTGTCAGGATTATATGGAAAATAAACACAGAAATAAAGAATAGGAGCTGCTCAGCACAGAGACCAGCCTAGAATATAGCTCTGAAGAGGTGATAGAGATCATCTTATGGAGGAAGAAGATAGTCAAGGACTATTTAAAGAATTACACTAGAGGCCAGCACAGCAGTCTAGTGGTTAGGGAAGTTTGCTCCCACATGGTGAGTTCAAATCATGGCCCCAACATTCTTGTGGGATTAAATCACAGTGTATTCACATCAAATACTGTCAGCTTGAGAACGAGGGAAAGAAGGTACTTGTCCCAGAGTTCTCAGAGCACGTAGTGGCCATTGTCGCTCACAGAATACTGGCAAACAAGACCTGCAATTTTGCTCCATAAGGCACATCCTGAGGAGCAATGCTTTCAGTACTTAAAAACGCTAGTGAATAAATGGCATGACTACAAGCTGTTATTAAGACTCTGAATGATGTATTACCAAAAGCAAAATCAAAAGGGGGAAAAAAAAAAAAGTCATTCAGAGAAAAATGATTAATCTCAATTAATTTTTTTTATAGAAGTAGATTATGCAGGAGTCATGGCTTCTGAGGAGAATTTAAGAAAATTTTACTGTACATAGGAATTTGCACATACTCTGGAAGCAAAAAGTAGTCCTCTAGACTGGTTACCTGGGGCACATTCAAAATTAAGAACAAAGGATGGTGGTGTTTCTGTAAGTGTAGAATCCAAGGGAGTGGGAATAAAAGAAAGGCAGGCTTTAGAGGAAATAGAATTTATGGATTCAAAAGAAATAAAATAATTACACTGGAGCTACATGGTTAAACAATAAGTACCCTCTCTGGGAAGAAAGTGTTCTTTGAAAAACAAAATGCAGAAAAGATCATAAAGCAAGTTAAAAGCTATTAGGTAAAGCCCATCAGTGAAAGGGTTGCATTTCCTCAGCCTCTTCCTTCAAGGGCAAGATAATCGTGTTTGACTTGTAGCATGGGAATAGAATACAAGAGACCCACCATCTAGCAAATCATTTCTTTAGTCTTTCCTTTTCATTTCTAAAATAAAGGTTTGGACCAAGATAGTATTTTCCAAGTTTGTTCAGGAAGATTGAACAGGCATTACTTAAAGAAAATATTCCCTGACCAAAAATATTTGGGAAAGGGTAGGATAATCCAACTTCTCAGGTTTTTCAGTTTCAGGATTTGGCACCAGATTATCTATATTTTGTTAAGGCTGGAGAGGGAAATATAATCTGCAGCATTTCCCTCACTACAGAGCTGTTTCGAGACAGACCACATCAAGTTAACTCATGTTAGAAAAGACTGGATTACAAAGATATTTCAGGTCCCTTTCAGAGTTTAGAGTCTATGGACTGTAAATTATGGCCACTTGAGTCCAACACAAGATAAACTCATCAGTAGCAACTGACTTAGTATTATTTGGTAAGAAACCAGAGGCAGAAGCTTTAATTTCAAAGCAGAAAGAATTGGTAACTGAAAACAGGTAAACAAAATCGCTTCTTTTTATTTTAATTACTCTATGCTGAGCAGTGGGCTCAATTCACTATTTTTATAATGAATATTTATTCTATTTATTCAATATGTCCATCACATTCTAGCCTCTAGGCATGTTTACAAATAAGGGAAGGGAAGACCGTGATCACATAATGGTTAAAAATCTACACATCGGGCGAACCAGCAGTTAGCGTAATGGCTATGTCGCTGGACTCCCACGTAGTCTACCGCGGTTCGTGTCCCGGACCCGGTGGCTTAAAACTCACGCCGGGCGTGTGTGCGTGCGTGCCCAAGATCCCGAGAGGAGAATGGAGGAGAAGGGATTGCGGCGTGACCATCCCCCCTGGGGTGTGATTTCTCGCTTTCTGTCTCTATGTCTCTCTCTGTCTGTCTGGCGAGCGCACGCGCCCTATAGTGAAAATCTCTCCAAAAAAAAAAAATCTACACATTGGGAACCAGCAGTTAGTGTAATGGCTATGTCACTGGACTCCCACGTAGTTGACCGTGGTTCACGTCCTGGACCCAGTGGCTTAAAACTCACGCCGGGCGCATGTGCATGTGTGCCCAAGATCCCAAGAGAAGAATGGAGGAGAAGGGATTGCGGCATGACCATCCTCCCTAGGGGGTGATTTCTCGCTTTCTGTCTCCATGTCTCTCTCTGTCTGTCTGGCGAGCATACATGCCTTATAGCGAAAACCTCTCCAAAAAAAAAAATCTACACATAATATTTTCAAGATCACACACATAGACATAATCTACATGCCATTCTGTTAAGCAACCATGAATTCTACCAGCATTCTCTATTCAACTTATACCCTGAGGTTTCTCTTCCTACCTCCTGTACAACTCCCATTACCCCCAGTCCTAGGATACAGGTCAAAACTGTACGGCCCCTTGATGGAAGGGATAGGATCCATTAAGGGATCAGACAAGTTACGTCTTCCGACCTGAGTCAACAAACTGCTACCGAAAAAGCCTAAATCCAACTGAGGAAATGTAAAAGGGAAAGAAGTAATGAGAGCAAACATCCAGGACCCATTGGTCAGTGACTAGGATAATTTTAATTAACAACAATTTACCTATACTGAGGCAGTGTGCTGCCAAAAGCTCGACATACCTACAGCATGCCATTTCACTCTGGCATGCCTACAAAGTAGCTGCTATCCTTGCTTTTTTTGGCTGATAACAGAGAAGCTCAGAAAAATGAAATAAATTGCCCAAGTCCTAAAGCTTCTAAGTGGCAGGCCCAGGACCTGCACCCAAGTCTGACCAAGGCCAAAGTGAAAGCTCTTCACCAGAACTGCCTGACGGGTCCTGGATGGATCCAAACCATGAGGCTCTCATGGTGCACTGCCCCAAACTGTGTGGATTTGTCACTTCCTCTCATCAAATGTCTCCTCTGCCAAAGTTTCAGAGACATTTATGACCATTTCCCTGAGACACTGTCCTTCCACCACAGAAGTTCCCACCTCCATTTCAGATTTCCATTTGTTTTTTTCTGAAAAACACACTTTGCTCATAAATGCCTCAGTTCCTGTATTTTTTCTCTTCCTCACAAATTCCCTAAGCAAAGATCTATCATGGATACAGGAAGGAGAGTCCCTAGACTTTGGTCTCTCGGGAATAAGCTATACCTGCCTTTCCTGAGCCAAGGACTCACTGACAGGATCCAGCACCGCTCTAAGAAGGAGAAGAGACACAGACACTCAGCACCCAGACACAGCTCTTGGGGACAAGAAGGGAAGGGCAGTGCCCCATCTAAAGGATGGGAGAGGGTGAGAGGTCCAACACTGTTATTTTTGCATTCTGGCCTCCCTCCTTCCAGAAATAAACACAAAAGATTCTCCCATTGTTGAATCATCTTGTATTCTGAGTATTTTTCATTGTCTTCTACTTTCCAATTAAAATATGATCCCAGCAGCTGGGGGAGCTAGTAGGAGCCAGGAGTTCGGGAGCCTGTCAAGGCATCCTGAGCCCTCTTCCTGCTCCTGCCTTCTGCCTTCCCGTTTTCTGCCTTTTCTTGCAGAGCAACAACGGAAAGGGCTCCAGAGAAGCCACATTAGCCTGCTAGTTAGCTCACAAATTGTCAGCTGCATCCTTCTATCTCCTCCTTCGTCTTCTCTTACTTCAGCTCTTTGTACTGATTTGGAGCACAGCTCAGAGTAACAGCAACGGCTGCTGCATCAGCTTAAGCCCAACAACACCTGCACGTCATCTGGTAATTGGGCACAGCTGAGGCTGATGCCAAGCACTTAGAAAAGCAGTCATCCCAGCTGAAAAGAATACATCATGGAGCGCTCATGAGGTCTACATTCTCCTCCTAACCCCTCAGGATTACAGGCTGGGAATAGCAGCTAATTCCAGGATTGCGATGAGCTCACCCTTGGACATCAATCTCTACATTGACTATTTCAGGTCGAATTTATCACTTTGGAACAAAGGCTTACTTAACTGTGGGGCCTCAGACCCTACTGTTCTTGGGCTAAAAGCGAAGCTCCACGAGATGGCTTATATTCCTAGAGTGTCCCCTGTTTACCACCTTTCCCTCTTTCCACCTGCCAAGGTCAGAAATATCAGCACCAACATTTCCAACCCTTCCTTCTCCTTCCTGAGAGACTTACTTTTTGTCTCCTCTATATTTTATTATGGCCTTTCTCACACTGTTCCATTATGTACATGTTCATCTCCCTCCTTGGCTAAGGCTTTTTTTCTTTTCTCTCTCTCTCTCTCTCTTTTTTTTTTTTAAATACCAGAGGGTGCCCATTGCACTATGGGCCGGCCTGGCTGAAGGCTTCTTGAGCTTGGCAACACTGCTTGTCTCTGTCTTGTCTTGATAACCCTAAGAATAGAGATGACATATGGAAACATTTGAAGGAGTAAGTAAAGAATGAATAAATGATTAAAGAACAAAATTTTTAAAAATCTTAGTCTCCAAAGAGTTTACAAAATTTCTAAATTAGGGTTTTTTTTTTTTTTCTCTCCCCCCCTCTCTTTTTTTTTTTTTAAATACCAGAGGGTGCCCATTGCACTATGGGCCGGCCTGGCTGAAGGCTTCTTGAGCTTGGCAACACTGCTTGTCTCTGTCTTGTCTTGATAACCCTAAGAATAGAGATGACATATGGAAACATTTGAAGGAGTAAGTAAAGAATGAATAAATGATTAAAGAACAAAATTTTTAAAAATCTTAGTCTCCAAAGAGTTTACAAAATTTCTAAAAGGTAAGACAAGACACAGTAAAATGGCAGACAAGGCAACAAGTAATGAGTTAGAATAAGAAATAAAGAAGTACCTAACTGGGTGACAAAGTGGATGGCAGGCTAATGAAGAACTTGAGTAGGAATCATATGTGCATAGTTGCAAAAGAGAAATGAGAAAGGTGTATTGGGGAGAACTGATGTCTAGATCCAGGGTCATTGAGACGGGTGTCAGAAATGTAAGTTGGGGTCCAGATGTTAGAAGATGTTTGATACCAAACAAAGATTTTAATTTTTAAAACCTAGATATTAGAGAGGAGTACATAATGAATATTCAACTGATTGTGGTGTCCAGGAAGACCGTATTGGATTGGAGTTGATAGCAGGGACATACATTGAAGTCTGCAGAAACAGGCTTACATTTTGGCAAAGAAAACCTCTCACTCTTTTTTTTTTTTTTAAAGAGATATTTTTGTTATAGGGTGCATGTTCTTGCTAGAGGAACAGAGAAAGACAAAAGTGAGAAATCACTCCTCCCCCCCAGGGAGGATTGCCATGCCACAATTCCTCTCTCCAAGGGAGAACAAAAGATTGTTCCTCAAGGCCAGTGAGAGTCCAGTCATGGAGGTTAAATAGCCTGGTGAGAGCTGAAGTTGCAGAAGACACAATTACTACCCACTGACCAAAGAGGGTGGGGAATAAATATACCAACATCCTTCTCCTCTCACCCTCCCAGTTTGCACCTGCCTCCTATTGGACAAACCAGGAAGAAAGTCCAGGGGATGCAGGACAGAGAAGAGCAGAGAAAGGATGTGGGATGAAACAACAATTAACACACATGTGGTACCATGAGAAGGAAACATCCATGTGAGAGGTGAAAAGGTTGTTGGAAAATAAGAATATAATTGGTAAAACTAAACTTGTAAAAAATATAAGGGGAAGACAAGGTATAAGAGATTTCCTACGGCAAAAACAGAAAGAGATGGGAAATATGAGAAGCATCAGGAAGAACAGAAGAGGTCCCAGGGAGAGCTCCGTGATTACTAAATGCCAAGGGTATGGCGTCTGGGAACACTCTAGGGAAAAACACAAGCAAAAAGGAAGAAATGAAACCTGATAATTCTTTAGAATTCAATAACATGTAATGATAAAACAGTTCCTTTGCCCCTGAGTCCTTGGAGCATAAAGAAATCTGGGACAATCTGTTCCCTTACCACATCAGAAAAGCAGCTTTTTGTTTCGAAAGGTCTGTGGTGAAACACAATTCCATGACGTTAATCAATTTATTTCAATCCAGAGTGAAGCATAAATGAAAGGTCCCTATTTCAGAAAAGGCCATGAAAATGTGAAGATGTTATTATTTCCAAGCTGAGAAGAGAGGTGAGATTCTCTGCCTGGCACATTTCAGAAAGGTTCAATCAGCAGGGCAGGGGAACAGATTTAAAATAGAAAAGTAATGGGAAAAGGGCTTTCCACCTAACAGAGATGGTGGCTGATGAAAAACCATCCCTCTAAAGCCAACTCTATTAATACCCATTTTACCAGGCACTTTGGAAAGTTTGAAAACCTACATATTGGGTTGTTGGAAAAGTCATGACACATTTTTGCATAGAAAAACATACAAAAATACTTCATGACTTTTCCAACGACCCAATAGTTCTCATTTTCCACAGCTTCTGGGTCTAATTACATCTTTGTATCCATACACAGGTATGGTATTTATAGACACATACATGCATATGTACATACATGTTGATCTCATCCAGTGATATACACAATAACAGCATGTTCAACTTGTAGATTATATTGAAATAGAGATCTAAATATGGAAAAAAAATCTATATGCTGTTTTTTAAATAAATAAAAAAAAGAGACTGTTGCTCCCAAATTTAACATCCCACCCATTAATTCATTCATTTATTCAACAGGTATTTATTGGACATAACTATCACACATACAGAGTTTGGCACTATGTGGTTCCGACCCTCCAAATAAGCCAGGTTAGGGAGTAAGCTCTCACATACCAAATTCTGGAACTGCATTTCAGCAACAATTTGCAAAAACAAATGCATATGCTTCCCAAATGTCAAGAAGCTACCTGGCTTCAAATCCTCCTAATTTATCCCCTTATAATTTTGTGTCCCATGTTCTTATGGGTCAAAAATAACAGGGACAATTTACTGCCTTATAACTACCCAATAAATATCTAAATTATGAGTATTCAGATGGAAACTGCAGTAGTATTTTAATAAAAGTACACTAAATAAGGAAGCTGGTAATAAATGTCTTAATGAAAATGTAGTTTATGGTGCATTTAATTTGATGGCAGAGTCCACTTTGAAATAATCCAAAAATTGAATTTTGTAAGAAAAAAGATACCTCTCTCATGCAGCTCTTAAGAAATTTATTTGCACACTTAAAAGACACCTACGCTAAGAGGCTTTTTTGAATATGGGAATTTGATTAGGACACTATCTTTTTTTTTCAATAAAATGAATATATAATTGTCCAGCTACCCCAGGACATTTATGAAAACAAAATACTCTGTCTTAATGAGGTTAGCTATAGAGTGACATTTGAATTATCAGATGCCTCATTAACTCTATGAAAACAAACTTCAATCTTCTGCTTTCTCTTTTCTAATATTAGCTAACAATAACTCAATTGCTTCAATAATTCCAGGTGACTCAAATTTCATAGCAAGTTCTTCTAAAGGTTAAGAGATCACCTTAAGTTCCTAAAGTCCCAAGGTCAAGTATGTTAAACTCACTTTGTATGGTTCCAACACAGCAGTAGGAACTAAAGGAATAAGACAATCAAAAAGGGTCACCTATTTTCCAAAATCTTTCTCAGAACCCCCACACAGGGGACATGAATAGAGAACTACAAGGCCCAGGAGGTGACATGGTGGTCAAGGTGCTGGACTACCACATGTATAAACTCAGTGGCTTGAAAATCATGCCAGGCACATGTGCATGTGTGCCTAAAATCCCAGAAGGGGAATAGAGGAAAACGGACTGTGGCATGGCCATCCTCCCTGGGGAGTGATTTCTCACTTTCCCTCTCTCTGTCTCTCTTCTGACATGGGCCCTATTGCAAAAGCCTAAAAACAAAGAAACAAAAATTGACTAAAAAAGGAGAACTATATTCCTTTTAAAGTGTCCATTTAATAAATGTTTATATGATCTGCCCTCTCAGGATCTTGGGCACACACACACACGCGCCCAGCGTGAGTTTAAGTCATGGGGTCTGGGACTCGAACCATAGTCAACTACATGGGAGTCCAGTGACATAGCCATTACACCAACTTCTGGTCCCAAGAGATTATATTCTTATAAATTACCTTCATATATTTATCAGTTTGAAATTAATTTAGTTTATATGTGGAACATCTTCACGAGAAAAACATTTGAAGAATAATTTAAAAGAAAACAAATTCAGGGACAGTAGATGGCCTAATGGTTATGTCTCTGGACTCCCACGTGGCCGAAGGTAGTTCAAGTCCCAGATCTGGTGGCTTAAAACTCACGCTGGGCACATGTGTGTGCAAGCCCAAAATCCCAAAAGAAAAATGGAGGAGAAGGAATTGCAGTGTGGCCATCTCCCCTGTAGGGTGATTTCTTGTTTTCTATCTCTCCAGTGAGCACACACATCCTATAGCGATAATCTCTCTTAAAAAAAAAAGAAAAACAAGATCAAAAGTTAATATCAATCAAAGTAGCTGACTCCAAAGAGAAAATGGGTCTTGTTGATCTTTGTTAACGTTCTAAAATAAAGAAGTTCCAGCCTCTCTGTGTAGTCAGTATCGTATGAGACTACAGAAATGGAAGCCATATGTAGACTATGGTTTGAGGCTCTAGCCTAGTCAGCTTGAAAACATGCCAGGCACACGTGAGTGTAACCAGGATTTGGCAGACTGGAGTAAGGAGAGCAAGAATGACTGAGCCCTAGGGAGGTTGCTGCAATATGTGACTCTACTTACATAGGCACATTTCTAATTTTTAATACTGAAGAAACCTAATTCCTAGAAAACAATTCCTAGATGTCTTCTTTTATATACCATGTTTTTGGATATAAAATTAACTACAAGAAAATAAATACTCAAAAAAGAAAGTGGTTTTATGATTTGATCTTCAATGTCCCTTCAAGGTTCACAGT
Organism: Tupaia belangeri chinensis; assembly: GCF_000334495.1. Lineage (NCBI taxonomy): Eukaryota > Metazoa > Chordata > Mammalia > Scandentia > Tupaiidae > Tupaia > Tupaia belangeri. Next base: position 970,676 of record NW_006204064.1, read on the forward strand.
TACAGCTCCTGAGTTCTGGTTTCCACACACGTGCAATTGTCCTTTTACTCATCACTTGTAGAAGAGGGTCAAACAAATGTAGAAAAATTTCCCAATCATAAAAGTGATATGTACATTGACTACACATTAATGCACTGGAAAATGAACTGATTTTTTCCTATAAATGTTGAAACCAATGCTTATAGTTTGAAGTAAAACTATACGAATACATATTTAGACATGCATATTCATATACACACCTATATATATATATATATACACATATATATATATATATATGTATATATATATACACACACACACATGTATTTACAGACAAACATACACATCCATATGCATGTGTATGAGAGAATGTATGAATTGAAGGAGTTTGTCTTACATTAACTAAACTAAAATTAGAGCTTGGGATAAATTTACGACATGAAAATGGAAATTCCTTGTTTCAGTTTGAGAAAGAGCAACTATGGCATAGTCTCCTGAGTGGAGAAAGAGGACTCTTGATGTCAGCCAGACACTTCAAGGAACATCAGCGTCCTGGGATTTCTAGCAAATTAACAGCCCAAGTAACAAAATGCAAGGAACTCTGGCCAGTCACTTACTCACCCGGTTGGATCTGGCCACTTCTCCATGTATTCCCACCACACTAAATGGAGCATGAGTCATTTGAGTAATGAGTCAGAAAATGTTTAGCAGCCTCAGTGCAACAGCAGACGTGATGCATAAGATAAATTTCAGAGGTACTAGAGTGGTGTTTTCATTTCTGCTCTAGGCAGACCACTTCTCTTGCTGGTGATGAGAAAAATTCTCTCCTTCCCAGGAGAACAAAGCTGGATCATATACACCTCAAGGCTCACTACAGTTATAAAGTTTATCATTTCAAGCAGAAAGTATTATAAATGACAAAGGTAGTATGTACAAACATCTGTAATTTGTGCCATACTCATAATTACTTTTTGTGAAATGCTATCAAATGGATTCAGTGGTCACTTTAATGACAACTTCAACACCTCCTCCCCACCCCCAGTACTGTAAGTTCTCATGAAAAAGAAAATGGCTTGGGCTTGCTCAGTAGCCTACTGGTTAAGAGAGCTAGATCTGACATGGCCAAACCACAGTTCAAATGCCAGCACCCGTGGCTGGAAAAACATGCCAAGCATCTGTATATGCATGCCCCAAATCCTGACAAGATAGAGAGATGGAGGAGAAGAGACTAGGGCATGACTATGCCACATTGGGTGCTGCTTACCATATGAAGGATAGTAACGAGCGCATTCAATATATGATTTCACTTAATTATCACCCACTCACCCACATTCAAAAAAAGGTAGCTCAAAGTTTCCAGGTAAAGAAATGGAGATTTAAGAGGCCAAGTAAACACAGAGCTGATAGGTAGTCTAGATGAGATTTGATTCAGAAAGGCCAAGTCCATCACGTGGTCCTGTCCTGTATAATGTGCATTCTCGAGTCCAAAACAACATGGGATAGCTTTTAGTGCCAGCCACTAGGATTTTCTACACGTATTCTTTTCCACTTTCCTTAACAACCCTAGAAGGTAATACCATTATTTTTGTATTATAGATAACAAAATTAATTAATTTTCTCTCAACTGCCTCAAACTCAGGGAAACTATAGCAATTCCTATTTAGGTAAAAATAAAATTAATTTAGTAAAATATCTACAGTGAAATAAACACAAGGTATAGTATGTTAATGAGAAGAAAATATAGTAGCACACATATACATAAAACTATTTATAAATATGTATGTAAAATATTCCTTTATAAATCCATTCTATATAAATGCAATTTTGACAGGTGAGCTGAAGTGCCTCTGTAGAATTCAGTCATGAGGTTATCAGGGTCCACATAATTATTGGTCCCAAACAAAAGCCATCAGTGGGATTTACAGTGGGAGAAGATGCAAAGATTCCTTTCTTATCACCCTCTTTCACTACCTAAAAGATCCTTCTTTATTAACAAGCTAATGAAATAAGATTGTATCAGTAAATTTCCCTGGAGATGAGACTTCAATATAAGCAGCTGACAATGGATGTTGTACTTAAGCATGCCTAAGAAGAGCAAACACTGCAGTAACATGACAGTAGGATTTTTAGTTTCTTTTGTTTAAAAACAAAAGTTTATTAAAAAAAAAAAAAAAAAAAAAAAAAAACCTAGTCTAGCCTCAGTGATGTAATTGGCAACGCATGACTGTGAGGTGGCTGAGGTCACATGGAAGGCCCAGATAGGTTCCTGGTCCAACCTAAAACAGGCTGGATACACTGGTGCACTCTGGACCTAGCTGGAAATGCCTGGGAAATGGGGCAAGAGGATCTTGAAGGTGAGTCCCTGTTGAGAACACCATTCTCACTCACCCCTCATTCTCCCTCTCCCTCCTGTCCTCTCATTAAAAAATTAGCAAAAACCCTTAAAGGTTTGAAGCAGTGACTTTTCAATCTTGGCTACAGGCTGTACTTTGGAATCAGGGTTGCAGTGGTGACTTAAAATAAAAATACTGGGGGGAGGGGATCAGCAGGTGGCATGGTGGTTAAGGTGCTGGATAATCCCACATGGCCAACCACAGTTCAAATCCTGGACCTGGTGGTTTGCTTTATCACTTTCTCTCTTTCTCTCTCCTATGTCTCTCTCTGGTTAAATTAAAAAAAATAAATAAATGAATGAATGAATGAATAAAATTAGGTAATTAAAAAAATAAATAAAAATTAGAAAAGAATAATAAAAATACTGGTATCAGACAGTGGCACGGTGGTAACACAAGTAAACCCATACAGAAAGGTCCTTGGTTCAAGCCTCTACCTCTAGGCTTCCCTGCATGCTGTGGGTACATGCTGCCCATAATCATGGCTGGTGAGGCTGGGGCTGGATTGTAGAATAGAAACCCTGTTGAAGTGTCTGCCAATCTCTCTCTCATTTGCTGGTTTATGGAAGACATTAATAAATAAAATTAAATAAATAACCATTCTACAGGTTCTGATTTAACTAGACTGGAGTAAAATCTAGGCAGCAGAGTATTTTGGGGGAGGAGAGGAAAGAGTTTGTCATAGGACGTGTGCCTTAGCAGAGAGATAGAGAAAGAGAAAATGAGAAATTACCTCCTAAGGGGATGACCATGCCATAACCTACCCTTAGGATCTGGGGGACACCTGCACATTCACCCACATGATTTTCAAGCTGCTGGGTCCAGGACTCAAACTTTTGTCGGCCATGCAGGAGTCCAACACCTTAACCACTATACCACCTGCTGGTCCCACCCCGGAATCTTATACACTAGGCTTGTGCATTCCTAGGATGCTGACAGGATAAAGAACTGGAGGAAAAAGGACTGTGACATGATTAAGCCCTGTTAGAGGATGCTTTCTCTCTCTCCTCTGTCACCTGCATGCACACACATGTGCACACATACCCTCTGGCATAATAAAAGCAAAGAAAAGAATTCATCAAAATACTGCCAAATTACATATTTATTTCTGGCTGCTAAAACTTAAAGGATAAAAGCTTAACCCAAAAGATGAATATACACATGTATGGAAGGCCCTGGAACATACACGCATAACAACAAATGAAAAGTAACATTAAGTTTACTCTGGTGTCTGAGACTCCTAAGCAATTTCATTACCTTACTGAATTTTCAGATTAATTCTATAATTTACAAGTGAGAAAACTAAAACTGAAAACTGTTAAGAGAAAATTTGTCCAACACCATGCCTCAAATAAGTGGCTGACCAAGTACTCAAACACCGTCTAAGAAATCAGTCCTTATAACCAATAATACTGCTTTGATACCCAAGTTAGTAGCAACATGGTCCTTGTGAATCTGTGGAAGAGTCTAAATCAGAACCCATCAAAACAAGAAAACATTTTTTTTAGAATGATTTTATTTAACTTTATTTACCCATTTATTTATTCATTTCAATTTGACCAGAGGGAGAGAGACAGAGAGACAGAGAGAGAGTGAGAGAATTTACCTATTTATTTATTCATTTCAATTTGACCAGAGGGAGAGAGAGAGACAGAGAGAGAGTGAGAGAATGAGAAAGCAAGCTGCCAGTTCCTGGACTTGAACCACAGTTGGCCATTGGGGAGCCCAGCGTCCTCAACCACCATGCCACGGGCTGGCCCTGAAACTTTTTTTTTTTTTTTTTTAAATTAGATTATAAAAGAAACAGAAATGAGGGACCAGCAGATGGCGTAATAGTTACATTGCTGGACTCCCACATGGCTGAATACAGCTCTCATCCCAGACCTGATAGCTTGAAGCTCCTGCAGGGCATGTGTGCATGTGTGCCTCAAATCTCAAGAGGACAATGGAAGAGAAGAGACTGCAACATGATCATCCCTCATGAGGAATGATTTCTCACTTTCTGTCTGTCTCTCTCTGCCTCTCTAGCAAGTACATGTGCCCTAAAGCAAAAATTTCTCTTAAAAAAAGAAGAAGAAGAAGAAGAAGAAACAGAAAAGAGAAGATCTGGGCAAGTGAGAAATTCCTAATTCACCTTACTGTTTTTTGTATTTTAAAAATTTTTGCAATCTGTTTATGGTTTCCTCTTCACTTCTTGTGCAACTCCTTTTAATTTCATTAAGGATAAATTTAGCATTCCAATTGCTACTTCTTCAGTTGCTGTACAGAACCTTGAAATAGCCACTTACATTTCCTCAGAGACTTATTTCCTAGATCAAGGGTTGGCAAATGTTTTTTGTAAAGGGTTAGATACTAAATATTTTGGGCTCTGCAGGGCACACAGTGTCTGTTCCAACTGCTCAGTTCTGCTGCTACAGTGTGAAAACAGCAAGAGATGACATGATAATATACATGATAGATGGTATGAACCAAAGGGCAAGCCTGTGTTCCAATAAAACTTTATTTATGGTCACTAAAACTGGAATTTCACATTTTTTTGCATGTGTTGTGAATGCATCTTCCCTTGATTTTTTTTTTCAACCATTCAAAAATGTAAAAATCATCCTCAGCTTATGACCCACACAAAAACGGGCAGTTAGCTAGATTCAGGGGGTGAGTCATGTCTGCCAACCCTGTCCTGAATAGTAAGGTACCCTGTGTTTAAGGCATTTACCATAATGCAAATTTTGGTCACGTTCAAAGATCTCATCTGATTATGGTTCTGCGCTTAAAAAGGTGTCACTGGCTAGTCTAGCAGAATTAATATTGTGCACAAATTCTCCCTATAGTAAAAGTGTCCCAATTAAATCACATCAGTGCTCTAGAAAATATTAACAATAGCAAATAAATACTCTCAATGTCAACTTTAAAACAATTCGTCACACTGAAATAAAAGTAAAATATAATCTATCTTATAAAAATTTCTTTATAAGGAAGGATTATAGAATCTCAGACCTTAAAGGGATGCTAAAGATCAGAGAGGTCTGCCATTTTCCCAGGGGCTTCTCCAGTACCTCCTTACGCCACACAGCCCCACAGAATGACCGAGGGCTAAGACTGTCCCGAGCAAGATTATGCTGGAGCCAGCTTCCACCTGCTCACGAGAACAACTTATTAAATTTTTTGTGCTTTTTGTGAGCTACTTACATGAGGTGATAACCTTAAATTGGCCATAGTGGGAGCATTTGTACCACAGAAATCCAGAAATTCACAAATGCTATGTAGAGATTGGGTTTTGTTTTCCTCCTGAGAGCTAGTTGCTAAGTAATGAACTGCATATCACTACCCATTACCCTCTTCCAATAGAGAAGCTTCTCTTAGATCTGTTTTAGTCTCTAACTAGGAAGGTAATAACTGTAGGCCCATAGGAAGGAAAGAATTGCCCCAAATCAAACACAGGCAGATAGGGGATAAATCACTATTACATACACCCTTAAATCACTGCCCCCCTGGGAATCCCAAATGCATTCCCATTTTATATTATATATGTTTAGAATTCTAACATTTTGGCTAGGACCAAAAATGTATCAGAATTTAATATTTCCCCCAATGATATGTGTTCATCCAACATGGAAAAGGGAAAAGAAACTACAAAGCCTGCATTGCACTGAATAACTGTGTTCCAAGAGGTGCCATTTTCACTTCCAGACAATTCTAGCTATTTATCCACAGTCTCCAACCCATTGCCTTTCTTCTTTATTTGTACTGCTACTGAATGGCAATTCTCACATTATAATATCTAACAGTGCCCTAATGTTCCTGGGCTATATTCTATTTGTTTTTAGATAAGAGACCTCTCTGGTTATTCCTGAATTCCTGGTCTTATGCCACCTGACTACATGAGCTCATAAACCCTAATCTAAACAAATCATTTTGGATTTATTTTTTTCTGCATTTGTTGGCTTTGTCTTAGTTTTGCACCACTTCAGGCATCAACAAAACCATTTTAGTACACCCCTCCCCTTTACATTTGGAACTAAAAAAGACTAGAACTTTTATAGCTATGAGGGAAGCTGGAATACCTAAAAGGGGATTATGTCCCTATTTGTCAGTAAGTTTGATAACAATGCATATGAGAGTAGGCTTAAGTTGAGTGGTCTATACTTAATTTTGAAACGAATTTCTCTCTAAGCTTTAGAAAAGACTACCCAAGATGTGACTGTTCCTGAAACTTTACAACAACATATTCACACATAATCAGGTATGTGTAGACTCAAATAAATCTACCTTTCCAATCTTAAGAAAGCAATTTTTGGAGCCAGACACAGATGTATTTTGTTGGAGTTCTATTAAAACTCTTTACATTATACAAGCATAGTGGTAGTCACCCTGGGGTTATTCAGACAGAATCTTAATTATTTATTTATAGACTCACAGGGTGTTATTTTTCACTCTGATCCAAAGCTAGTTACACTTTCTACAACAAAATATTTAAATGAAATTCTGAGACTTATACCAAGTCTTTCAGTGATGGCAGGAAAGGTCTATGAATACTGTGTGAGTCACCAGAGTAGACCTACAAATTAAACCAGGCTTGGTACACAAATGCACATCTGCACATAATTAACACTACAATTCATACTTTCTAATTCTAGTTTCTTTTCAAGACTTTCCAGCAACCTACATATATTTTTTCTTTCTTCAATCAATTCATTAGTAATAGAATAGAATCGACTACCTCGGACCCTTTCCATTTTCCATGAAAATATTTCTCAAAGTGGGTTCTGTGGAATACTATTACTAGAGTTATGACAGATTTTTATATGATTATTTTAAAAATTCCAAATCTGAATAAGTTTGGGATATTTTGAGTTGAACCATCTTTCTTTACTTGGGTACTTTTCAGAACATATTTTAAAATATTTGAAATTATGGTTACCAGTTAACATCTAATCACTGTACATATTTATGTAGTACAGTGTAGATTTTGCAAAGCATGCATATAGTTTATAATAATGAAACCAAACATATAGCAACTTGAATATGCTAGAGTACACTGGGATTCTCTAAATAGGACATTCTAATGAATAGCATTATCCACACATTTCTTTCTTTTTCCCTTTCTTTCTTTTTTAAAGAGATTTTTGCTGTGGAACACATGCACTAGCCAGAGAGACAGAAAGACAGACAAAAAGCAAGAAAATCACTCCCCAAGGTGAGAGCCACACCAAAATTCTTTCTTCTCCATTCTCCTCTCGGGATTTGGGGCACACACACACATGCCCAGTGTGATTTTCAAGCCTCCGGGTCTGGGACTTGAACCATGGTAGAACAGATATGTGGGAGTCCAGTGATATAACCACTATGCTATCTGCTGATCCCTGTCCACACATTTTAAACCAAAAGAACTCTCTTCTTATGGAACACTTTCAGAAACTAGTGTTCCATGAAAGACATTTTGAAGAACGCTGATTTATAGGATACAGGTGATATTTGGACATGGAAGCCAAAATCAGAGCAGTAAAAGGGAAAAGTCATCTGAGATCTCTCTCATAGGAGCATACCAGCAGCTGTAAGATGGTGCAGTAGAGACTGCTTCCTCAGGTACTTCCAGATCTGACCGAAATTAGTAAATTAAGACAAGTATGGTGGGAGGACAGCAACCTCCCTCCAATCTATGTGATATTTTCCATGACTTGCTTAAGTTATTTATTCATCAAAATACACCATGTGCTCTAATTCAGCAAACTCCAAAGTTAAAAATTAAAACACAACAAGCATCAGGCAGGATATGTAGTGGTTGAGGCACTGGACTTCCACATAGCCAACCACGGTTTGAATCCCAGGCCTGGAAGCTTGTTTTCTCACTTTCTCTCTCTCTCTTTCTGATCAAATTAAAAATAATAATAAATAAAATTAAATAATTCTTTTTTAAAAAAGAGCTTTACTGTAATAAGGAGGATCTACTAGAGACTAAAAAATTCAAATACCCTGCCTAGAATCACAAATTTATCAGAAAAGACTTCCTTCAACTTAAGTTCTATGCCAGAAAAGTAACATGTAATGATCACTGAGATAAAGAAAAAAATTTTAAAATTATTTTTTTCGTCCTCATAGTTTAGGGGTAAACGTAACTATGGAGATGAACAAGCTCTTAGAAGCCATTCAGTTAAACTTTTTCATTTCACAAGTGAGAAAAATGAGGCTCAAGGAACGTAATGGTTTGATTAAGGTCACGCGAAATGTTAGCTAGTGGCAGATCTGAGACTGCGACGTGGACCTCTTCACTAAGTGTATACTGAGCTAAATGAAGTGGTTGTCAAGCCCATGTGATTACCTCTGCTTCTATTTCCTGCTCTTTTATTAATACAATTAGCCACCATTATCTGAGGTGCTACCAATATCAGACATTGTGCTAAACTGCAGAAACTCTTTCATTTTACTCCCTAACCATGGTAACATGAGATGTCTTATTATTTTTGTCTTACAAAATACAAATTTTGTAAATTTTTATTTACACGGAGAAGTTTCATCTCGTGTCCAAGATCACACAGCTTGTCAGAGATAGTATCTGTATCAAGAGGCAAGTCCACCTGACTATAAAGCTCATACACTTCACTGATTTTTCTCCTTTTCCCCCTTACATTCCTTTTGTGTTACTCTTTTCTTTCTAGCTCTTTCCACTGAAAAGTGGTTGTGATTAAAATCAAAGGTCAGCTGTCCATAACTTAACTCAAATGTTCTTTCTTCCTTGCTCTTAGAGACAAATTACCATCTCCATCATTCATGTGGCCCAAGAAGAATTTAGGTTAAGATGAATGTGAATATAATAATCTGGGTCTCATTACAAGCTGAGCACCCTGAAGAGGCCATTCGCTTAGGCTCAATTTAAAGGAGCTTAACTTGATCATACTTGTATGCTTTCTTCCCATTATCTAGTAAAGATCAACTGATAGAACAGATAAAGTTGCTACAATTTACCAATGGTTTCTTTAAAATATGCATCAATAAAAAGGATACCGAAATGACTTCAGAATCTAGGGACAGGATCTGAAAACTACCATACTCTAAAATTCTCAAAAGGAAGGGAAGAAAGAAAGAAAGGGGGAAGGGAAAGAATGGTGTAGAGATTGTCTACATCAGAATCCTCTGAGGCTGGGGCTTCCTGACCCCACCTGAGACCTACTATGTCAGGATCTGTGGAGTGTGACCCAGGACTTCACGCATGGACAAGCCCTCCTGGTGATGATAATTTACACCAAAATCGACCTGCCTAAGAAAGGACTTATAAATGTACTGCCTGAGAGACTCAGATGTTTCCTACGCTTACTTCAGAAATCAGAGTTGTATGATGGGAAAGACTGATTATAAATCTAATGATGCCATCTACAGAAGATAATGTCTGTGTGACTCCAAGAAAGTGTGATGAAGACATTGAAAGAACAGCCATTTGAAGCTTAAGGATTGATTCTGCCTAGCAGGTGACTCACTGGCAGGAGGTCATCATAAGCAATGTTATACAACAAGATCATCTCCCTTGGTACTAATTTTAAATTCAACAAAAACCAAGTGGACTTTCAAATGTACCTTTTAACTTTCAAATGTACCTTTAAAATTATACATACACACACACAAAAAACAATACATGAAAGCACAGAAAAACACATTCAAACAGATGTGAAGCACTTATAATGAAAAATGAGCCTTTCTTCACCTCCGTCCTTCCTGATCCAACCATTTGTTCCCTGAACTTTAGAAACACACTTTGCAGAATCATATATATACAAGGGGACTTCAAAGAGTTTTGTAACAAAAAAAAGAGATAAACGTATAAGTTTACTTTAGTGCCAGGGAAAAAAAAAAAGCCCTGAAATCCGAGCATAGTTTTTTATATAATATTTTCCATGAACTTTTTGAAGATTGCACTTCATTTAGGTATGTATTCCTTTTGGTTACTCTAATGGGAGAAAGTTCACCACATACACTGTTCTCTTCCATTTCCCCTCAATAACGTATCTTGGAGACCATTCTCAGCATTGCACATACATCTTCATAAATAGAACAGTATCAGTCCTATATCAGATGGATATACTGTGGATATTAGGTCATTGGAAAAGTTATGACTAATATTTCTATGTTTTTCTGTACAAAAATGCATTATGACTTTTCCAACAAACCAATATAACTATTTGAACAGTTCACTCTTTTATTTTTTTTTTGAGAGATTTTTCTAGAGGGTATGTACTCTAAAGGGAGAGACAGAGAGTCAGAAAGTCAGAAATCATCGCCCGGAGGAGGAATGGCCATGCTGCAATCTTTTCTAGGGATTTTGGGGAAACACTCGCATGCACTCAGCATGAGTTTTAAGCTGCCAGGTCCAGGACTTGAACTGTGGTTGACTACGTGGGAACCCAGCTATGTAACCATTATGCCAGCTGCTGGCCCCCCACCCACACTTAACAGACATTTAGATTTTTTTCTAATCTTTTGCTATTATAAATGATACTACTACAAGGAACACTCCTGTTCATACATCTCTGCCCACATATGAGGATTTATCTTTAGGATAAATTTGTGGAAGCAAATTTGCAAGGGCAAAGGATACATGCATTTTTTTTTATTTACGATATTGCTAAATTTTCCCTTCAAAGAAGTTGTAGCAATTTAAATTTCTATTAATAGTACATACTATTGGTTTTCCCCACATCCTCCCCAAACTGTATTTCTGATTGTAATTTAATTTGCCGCTGCTACTTCTTACTGGAGAGAGCCAGTACTTCTCATGTGAATGTAGCTTGACATCTATATTTCTCCTGGAGAATCAACACATTGGTGTTCTAATATATCACCTTCTTTTGAATTATTAAGTGTGACATAGGGTCCTTGACCCTCCTCCACACTGGGTAAGTTTTCAAATTTGAGTTTCTGGGCTTATAAATCTAAGTGAATGGTGATACCACCAATAAACTATATATCTATGGCACTAATAATTGGAGTTCTCTTTCAATTTTACTCTTTATGATTTAAAAATAAATTGCAAAAGGATATCTCTTCTCATCAGTTTACTATTTAAAGTTGCCATAAAGCTCAATTTTTTTTAGAGAGATTTTTTGCTATAGGCCACATGTGGTCACCAAAGAGACAGAGACATAAAGCAAGAACTCACCCACCCTTAGGGGGGCAGGGATGGCCACACCACAATCCATTCTCCTCTCTGAATTTTGGGCATACATATACAGAAGCCCAGCATAAGTTTAAAGCCACCGGGTCCAGGACTTGAACTGTGTTCAATTATGTAGGAGTCCAGTGATGTGACCATTAGACCATCTGCTGGTCCCCAAAAGATTGAATAAAGGGCCAGGAGCCAGATTTTACTTGCTGAAGTCTGCAAGAGGGAAAGAACTCATTTGGATGCTTCAGACCAAATTTCCTCAACAGACAATAGGAATCCAGTTCAAACAGAATCCACCCACAAACTCAATGCTCTGCTTCATGAATTCCAATTTTACTCAAAATTCATACTACAAATGCTGTCCCTGATTTTCACAACAGAAAACCAGAACCTCTTCTTGCCCGTCACTTCCATATTCCACCCTCACAGATTAATAGACAGCATGCTATTTCTTCCAGTAATTCTGAGGATGCTATTGATTTATTGTTTATTTTTCACTGAGTTCATGCACTTAGGAGGAAACAGGACATAATATATGCACTTTCAGAAAACTGCTTTAATGTTGTAAATAATATCAAAAACCATTAATGAGCCTTTTTAGCAGTTCCTGCCTTACAATAAGGAATTACTTAAGCACTGGAAAGCCAATCAACAAATATTTATTTTGCAACTTCTGCATGCATGCATAGAAATCTTATTCCAAAAGTAAAATAACTCTCTCTAGAGAAGTACATTAATTCAACGCCTATTTACTGAGCACTCACTGTGTGGCAATACAGCACCAAAACAGGACATGGTAGAGATTCTGACTTCAAGTAAGAAACAGCTCAAAGAAAGACATAGCCAAGTAGATGGATAACTTTAGCATTAAAGGAGAGAACACAGGATGTGATAGGATTACAGAAGAAGGACTCATAACTAAGCCTTGTAAGAATCAGAGAAGGTTTCCAAAAGGAGGCAATCTCATACGATTCCCACCTATGATTCAGCCAGGGGAAAACATAAACCAAATCAGGGAAATACTATAGCTTAGGCATAGATGTTTACCTAAACCCCATGAAAGTCAACAAAAATAATATCCTGCTG
>NW_006204064.1:983482-987561 GCF_000334495.1 Tupaia belangeri chinensis
CCTGCTGAAATACAGTGAGCCAGGCTTTGAATATATGAAGCTCTGATGACATAAAGTAATCTTAAAAAGGTTTCTGAAAAGCTAAGCCCACCAATAAGAATAAAAGCAAAGTACAACACCATACATACAACTAAAATGTATTTCCCATTACAAATACATTTCATGATTCTGAAAGAAAAAATGGACATTATGCAGTCTCTACAAGACTTGGTTCCCAAATCCTCTCCTGCCCCCATTAAACTATAGTATGAACCTTTGGTTTTAAGGCCCACCTTCTTTCACTTAAAACTTTCAAAGCCTAAAGTGATAGTCATAGAGGAAGATGATGGACTTAACAGGCTGAGACATGCTTTTCTTCCCTGGTGCTTATATTATTTTGACAGCAAGGAGCCCCAAAGCAGGAAATGGTTCCAAGTAAATTCCCCAAAGAATATCGCCAAAGAAAAACAGTCACTGAGCTGTATAAATCCACTTGTGACAAATTCTCACATACACATCGCCACCATCTGAAGCTTAATCCTTATAGGAAAACAATTGGAAATTCAGGTACATTCATTGGACTCTCTCCTTGTTGTGGAAGACTAAAGATAGTAGCTCGTCAATATGCTATGAAGCAAGATAAAAATGACAAACAGGAAAATGCAATGAGCCTCCTGAGGTTCATTCCTTAGTTCATTCAGTCAAATACTCTGCAGAGAGAGTGCTTTCCCCAAAGAAATTATTCAATTTTGACTCTAACTTGTGTCATTTGCAGAACACTTGTCTAGTTCTACTTTATGGTGGACATTTCTAAAAGCCCAGAAAATTATGTAGCTTTGAGAGAAGAGAGATTTCAGGGAGGTTGAAGAACAGGGAATATTTATCCCCAGCATGGAGAAATCCCTTAAAAGGAGTTAATTTGGGTTGCTATAATCCTTCTGGTTACATAGTCTGTATGCTTATCAGAACTTCTATCTAATGTGTTCATTTTAGAATTTAAGAGGGAGGGGAGGAAATCAGTTTTCCAACCTACCCATTAATGAGAGGCTATTTAAATGACTTATTTTAACCAAATACCCTTGAATTAGAAGTCATATGTATTTTTATGATATTGTGAACTCCACACATCCCAGGTAGAATAGGGGTGGTCCCATTGCCTGTGGTTTGGGGAGCTGGTTCCCATGTGGCCAGTCACAGTTAAGAGTCCCGGTCCCAGCAGCGTGGAAAACATGCCATGTGCACATATGCGTGTGCTCTAAATCTTGACAGGATGATAAATGGAAGAGAAGGAATAGCTGCATGACCACCCCATTAGAGGTTGTTTTTTTTTTCCTCTCTCCCTGTCTCTTTGCCTGTCTCTGGTGAGTCTATGTATCTTTTGACAATTAAAAAGCATTAGGTAGACTAGATACAACATATGTTCCAATATGGCATGGCAATTTATCAGATGATGAAGGAGATACAAAAGAAAATGTATGTGTTATCTACTAGTTAGAAATCAAGTATAGCTATATGCTACACAAAATGACAGTGACTTAAACAGACATGATCTTACATTCTCATACAAGTCTGGAGAGCCGTAAAAAATTAGTCTGGCCACTGTTGAGTGGTCACCTAAAACCCCAGGCTGCATTTAGATTCTGCTTCATCACCCCCGGGATGGACCTAGTTCTCATGGTCCAAGATGATACTCCAGTCACCTCATCCACTGTCAAGTCAGCAGATGGTGACAGGGCAAGCCTCCAATATCTAAGGACAGATCTCAAAAGTTGCACATACTGCTTTCCTTCATTTCCACTGGCCAGAATTTATCAATAGTTTTACAGTCCTTGCCTTTGCAGGCAAGGAGGTTAGAAATGTCATCTTTACTCTAGGCAGTTAAAAAGGCTCACAGTAGCAATATAGCTGGGTTATTCTAGAAGCGAAAGCATCATATGTAAAACGGGAATGGCCTGAGTCTGAAGATACTGAGTAAAGAGTCCATGAAATCTTGGGTTCTTGCAGCCTCTAGCCCTGGCAGGACTCCTAGTGGGTCCTTGTGCCTGGGATGCAGCACTGCCTTGTTGGCTATGCCAAAGATGCCAGCAAGTGAGCTTGGCATGGAAGAAGTGAACTGCAGCAAAAGCAAAGCATGACCGAATTGACAGTTCAGTCTGGGACAATGAGCAGTTTGCCTATCACTGGGTATGTTGAAGACCAGAGCCTTTCTCCAAGTTCCTGGGTGTGGTAGAAGGTGGTCGTGGTGAGTTTTCACCTGCATTCTCATTTTCACCAGGATATCCACTTTGAGGTGCTCTCTGGTAGTAATTTTAGCTGGTTAAACTTATTTGCACTTTAGCACCATTGAGACCATAGGCATTACTGATGTTGATAAGGAGAGACAGGAGATAACATTTTTGACTCTGTGACACTAACTAGCCCAAGAAAAGAATTATTTCGGATTGACATTGTATTGCAGTATTAAAAAGATCAGCACTAACCCAGTGACCTGACACTTCTCTATAATAATTTTCTGGCACATTAATTGCACACATATTACTGAAAAAAGGCATTCAGAATTTCTACCAGAATGACAGACCAGAAATGAGTGCTGAAAAATATCACAGCCAGAACTGTATCCCCCCCCAACATGGGGTTCCTTATTTTAGCTTTTATATTGGCACCTTTCAACTTTTACTGCTCAGAGAACATAATAAATAGCTTAGTAGTTTAAAAAAAACAGTCGAAGACATTATACTTCTATGTTAACTGGAAATGGCTGCCACCTCCAAATAATTGTCTGACACCATGTTTGGCTTTTTCTTACTCTAGCCCATTGGTCTCTCCTCTGAACAAAGCAGAGTGCTGCCTAGGTATACTCATTCAGGATCACACTGCCCTTTCTCTAAGCTGACATCTCTAAAATTAGGAATTCAGAGCAAGGCAATGAACAAAAACACTTTTCCCCAGTGCCACATTTTTAGGTGGGTCAGAAAGTCAATCAAATTCTACTTCACAAATAAAACTAATTCCTATTATATGAGAGGAGAGGCTACATTAATATTTCTACTTTTTCTTTTTTTTTGAGAGGTTTTTGCTATAGGGAGCATGCGTTCACCAGAGATACAGAAAGCAAGAAATCTCACACACACACACACACACACACACACACACCCCGGGGGATGGCCATGCTGCAATCCCTTCTCCTCCAGTCTCCTCTCAGGATCTTGGGCATGCACACACTCACGCCTGGTGTTTGTTTAAGCTACCGGGTCCGGGACTCGAACCGCAGTCAGCTACATGGGAGTTCAGCGACATAGCCATTATGCTAACTGCTGGTCCCCCAATGCTTTATTGACCATTCATGGTATATAAAAGTAATTAGCCTTCTCTGAAAGTTCGAACTGCCTTGAAACTATATTTAAGTAAACACAAAAGCAAAGCATTTTGAGTACAACTTTTAATGTTTCTAAAAAAAAGTTAACATCTATAAAAATATTGCTTTTAGTTTACTGGATAGAACCCTGTCCCCTTATTTACCAAAGGGAGAATATGTGAAAATCTATGGAAAAATAGTAGACTGGCCCACTGCCACCTGGAATCATGCAGGAGAGTGTTGTAACTCAGATCTGGCCAGGCCACTAGTCAAAGCATGTCCTACAAATTTAGGACACACATCCAGTGAAAATATCCACTGTAGTCTAATCCACAAGAGACAGAATATGGTATGCATGATGGCCTGACCATATACAAAACACTGAACCACAATCTGTGATAACTAGTCCAGAAAGTCAAATCACAATCTCTGCAGCAATTGGCCCTAGTGGTGAGTACTTAGTCAGTAACTGCCAGCCCCCAATTTTGCCCCCTGCTTCCAACTTAGGACCAACTTAGGAAAGCTAAATAACCTCCCCTAACCAACACACATATAATTGGGGGGGGGGGGTTCAAAATGTTCATGGAAAAGGAGATGCATAAATTTCAAAAGTTTTTAGTAGTAAAATGAACTTGCATTTTCATACCATTTTTTGCACTGACTTTTTGAAGTATTCTCATAGGACAGCCCAGTTCTAGCTGGCCTACCTCCATCTTCGCCCTTCCCCACTTCATGGGAAAATGCT
>NW_006204064.1:987591-999318 GCF_000334495.1 Tupaia belangeri chinensis
ACTGACCCTCCAACAGTATTTTCTTTTAATGTTTCCTCATCCTTCTTCTTGGACCTTTTGTTTCAATCTCCTGTGTCCTTTTCTGTGTCCCACAGATGTCACTAGGACAGGGAAAGAACAATCTCAAAGTGTCCACTGGGCCTAACATAATGGAGCTGCCATAAGGACAGGATATGAAAAAGCAAGATCTTGGCTCTGCCAGGAAAAGAATCATTATGGATCAATTCACCTGCATTAAATTTTGAGTCAAATGGACAGCCAAGATCTAGAAACTAAGAGAAAAATAAATAAATAAATAAATAAGAAAGCAAGCCATGAGCCAACAGCAACTGATTCAGGGTCAGAAATCTCAGCATTGGGAAAGTGGAGCTGACAAAGGTAACCCAAAAGAAGAAGAAACAGGAAAGTAAAAAATCAGGAGGAAAAAAGAGACTCTTCCAGATTAAGGTGAAGACACTGTGTTAGCCATTGCTTTTTTACACTTGGCTCTGACAAACCTTAATGAGCCATGTATAAAAAAGAACAAATATGGAAGATTTCCAAGCATTTCTGTATAAAATATATTTTCTTTTGCAATACACTCTATAGTTTCACATTAAATTCTCACACAAAGCATCATAATAAAATGCCTCCCACAGACTTCCTCTTCTATGACTCAGAAATAACTCTCTTTCCTTCATTTTAACTTATTTCCCCTGTCTACTGGTTCCTCCATTAATACTTACATTTCCTCTTTCTTACAAATAAAAGTGCAATCATCCATGAGAAGCATCCAAATTATCAACTTCTCTCCTGTAATTATCTACAAAAGACACACAATCTCCACTAACTTAACCTAATACAATGTGGGCTTCTTCCTCTGCCATTCTATTAGAATTGCTCTCCAAGGTTACTCAGGCCCAAACCTTCCTTCTAGTCCTCCTCACAAGCTGCATGTTCCTCAAGCCAACCTTGACTTTCTCCAGCTTTAACCTTTCTGACACTGAACTATCCTTAAGGACAGCCCTTCTTCAGCTCAGCTATCTTTGTTCAGTTCTACCCATCCCCCTTGCCCCATCTCCCAACCTCTTAAACTATGGAAATTCAACCCAATGTCCAAAAATCCATTCTAATAGCCATTCCCTCTGGATCTCCAAGACAGACAAGATAGCATCCTCCTTTGCTGCTTTCGGTGTTTGAGTTACTCATGAAAGTAGTTTCCTATGCACAGTAAGGAGATCTGCACTCCTGTGTTTAGTTTCCTGCTTATACTGCAAGCTCCTTGTAGGTAATGGCTAGATTTTACCTATCTTTGTATCTTCAGGTCTCACAATAGTACTGGAAACGTGGCAGGTATAAACTCTGGAGCGCGACAGAGTGAGTATGATAATCATTTGTACCTCGTAGCACAACGCACACCAGCTGTTCCCATTGTTACTATCAAGAGATGAAAGTTCAATTCAAATGAGCTTAAAAATAGGACAATAGGTGCCAAAATTCTTCCCTTCCATAGTGTTTCATTTCAGATGTGTCAGTAGGGAAGAAACATCCTTGAAACTATCTAGATGATATCAAAACTCAAATTTACGAGATATTTCTCATGTTCTCAATTTTTCAGAATGGTTTTGAAAACAAACAAATATACTGTTTCTAAAATAATTTTATACAGCATCATTCCCACCTCATTTCCTCCAGGACAGTGGAGGCCTATAGAATTATAATATGGTCTATTTATTCTGGAAGCAAAGGGGAAGAAATACTAAGGTAATGAGGGAAACAAAGGGAGAAGTGCACGGAAAATAATCAGTTAAAATAGACTTCAGGGCTAGCCAGTGACATTGTGCTTAATGCAGCTGGATCCCACAGGACCAACTGCACAGTTTGAGTCCCAGACGCTGTGGCTTAAAAAACACACCAGGTGCATGTCTTCACATATCCAAAATCCCACACAGAGGGATAAATGAAGAAGAAACTGTAGCAAGACCATCCCCTATGGGGAGAGGGTGCCTTTTCACTCTTCCCACTTCCATCTTTTGTCTATGACAAGCACATGCACCCCATGGCAAATTAAAAGAAAGAAAAAAATCAACCTCAGACAATATCAATACGGGGAGGGGGGGACATAGATACATTTTTTTCATAACTCAGTATTACTAAAGCTCCAAACCCTTTTATTGATTTCCAGTAACAATGGTGTGGATTTTTGTTATAAAATTATTTTATAGCAAGTAATAAGCATTAAGGGTTTAATTATAGCAAACATAGGACAGCAGCATTGTTATTTTATAGATAAAAATGTGGGGTCTTACAGGTTTAATAGTTTACTGAAAGTTTTGTACACAGAAAGCAGCAGAAATAGAAGTTGAACTTTGGTCTTTCAGACCCAGGGGTTCTTGCCCATTTTTGATCATATTAACACCGATTCTCCAAAAGAGTCAGGTGATAAAATAATAATCACCCTGCAGACATTGTATACATCTTCATGAAAAATGCTAGGTTAGTCTCTAAGAGGATCCAAATGACTCCTAAATCTAATCTGAGTTTCCAGCCCCAAGGAGACTGCAGGAGATCAGGACCATCAGATGGTAACATAAGGGTGACTTACACTCTCTGTCTAATGAAGTCTGAATGGAAACATTGAACTCTTCAAAATCCGTCTCATCAACCTAACTAAGCATCGTTCTTTTTGCTCTATCTGGGTCCCACCTGAAGTTCTACAGGACCAACCTGTGCAATTTCTAAGTGAAGAAGCTACAATAACTAAGGGACATTGAACCAGGAGTCCTGGTCTGGTAGGTAGAAGAAAAACAACAAAACTAGATCACTAGACAGAAAGAAATAAGGAATGTTGCAAAGGGACTAAATAAAAGGATGTTAACAGCTGTTGACATTGGGAAGGCCATAGGAGAACATGCCTGGGGGAATTGGCATTCAAGTTAAAGATATTTAGATCTTATTCTTTCACCTTAAAATTATAAACAAAAAAGTCTGAGAAGATGCACCATCATAATTACCTACTATCCAAGTTACAGAGTAGGAATTTAATTCCAGCCTTCCTATTACAGAGAACACAAGAACTTAATATTCAGAAATAATTAGTTTTTTTTTGTGCAACTTAGAGGACATTTTCCAGATTAATGGATACAATTGAGTGAATGTGTTCTTTGATCAAAAATCTCAAAAATAATTACTGGCAGAGAAGGTAATCATCAAGCAAAATGTTGACAATTTTCCAAGTTATGTTTTCTCCCCTCTCAGAATTATTAATAAACTTACTATACTTTGGTTAAAATATTTGTTCATGGGGAATATTAATTTTCTCAAAATAAATAGCATTATAATATTTAAAAATGTATTTCACCAACAGAAATTAATTTGGGTTGAGTTTTGAGTGTAGATAATTCCACTGGGCAATGAAAGTCACTTAATCTTCCATCCTGTCATAAGAGCATAGAAAAGCAACTGCATTTTAAATGTTTAATTAGAAGTAAAATCAAGTTTATATAATGATATACCACATTGCTAGCAAGTAATAAAGAAACATTCTGGTACTGTCAAATGCTGCTTTGCTTACAGATTGAAGAAACTTCCATAGTACTAAATTTCTTTTTGGATACCACTTCTGAGTTTGGTAGTTTTTTTTTTTTTCTTTCTTTCTTTTTTTTTTTTCTTTTTTTTTCTTTGAAGAACTTGTGGCTGGGATAATTTGAAGCATTAGATTTTTGACAATGACATTTCCTCTTATTTGAGAGAAGTTTGTGTCATTTAGACATGATTGTGTTTGCCTTTAGCAAACATACTGTTCACATTTTGAAGGGGAAAAAAATAAATAAATAAATAAAACTGCTGATGCAGTCTCATGAAACTGTTCCAGCACCGCCAAATCACCGACAGATGTGCTGTCTGCCAAGGGATTTCCCTGGGAATGTTCTAATTTTCTTCTATCTGTTTAGAGAAAGTTCATTTAAAATCTGTTAAAATGTATTAATGTGCAGTGTTGCATTATATCTTCCTGTGGGCGTACTTGCAAAAAGAAAAGCTACATAAAGATTGGCACTGGGGTGCCTACCAAAAATTGAGAGATTCATCCAAAGCAGAAACCTCTCCTAATCCCAGCCTTTCAAAAGGGAGAGCGTCTTCCTTCTCTAAGACTTTCATTGTGTAATTTCATAATGTTAGAACAGAAATGGGCTCTACACTGATTTTTAAATATGTCTGTTGTAGAAACTACAATCTAGAGAGATTAATTGATATGTCCACAGTCACATGGTCAATTGCCCAGTGACGAACAACAGGGCCACCTGCAAATACCAATTTGATTAAAAAACTTAAGATAGTTCTTACCTGTCGTGTTTACACAAATCATGTGAGACTCAGTGATAAGATCATTCAAGTATGGGGCTAAAGCATTTATTATAAAATCAATGTCGTCAATAGTTCCTATGGAGACCATTACACAGGAGCCAAATTTCAGAAATCTGGTTAGAGTTACAAACATATATAACCATTAAGGGATGGATTAACATGGCTTTCTTTAATGAATTCAAACTGACTTCTAGGTGTTGGTTCAAGAGTTAGGCAGTATCACAATGACTATACCTCCCCAGGAGCAAACTCTTTAATTCTTCTGTTTAAAAGCTAAAACAAACAAACAAACAAAAAACAAAGAAAGAAAGAAAGCGATACTATAAGTCCAAATGACTTAAACACAGTCAGTTTTAGTTCAATGAGAATGCTCATCTACCCACCAAAAAGTTTAAGGAATGGTTACTGTGTTTGTCCACCTAAACACCCTTTCTAATTTATTTTATTTATTTTTATTTTTTGCAGAGATTTTTGTTATAGGGTGTTTGTGCTCACTGGACAGGCAGAGAGAAATCGCCCCCCTGCGGCGATTCATTATCCTTCATTCTCCTCTCAGGATTTTGGACATGCACACACACGATTGGCTCGAGTTTCAAGCTTCTGGGTCCAAAACCCAAACTGCGGTCAGCCATGTAAGAGTCCAGTGACTTAGCCACTACACCACCTGCTGGCCCCCTAAACATCCTTTCTTTAGGACAGGATTCATTGACCTTATCACTGCAAACATTATGGACCAAATAATTCTTTGTGCTAAATGGCTGTCCCAAACATTGTAGGATATTTATGACCTCCACCCAATAGATGCCAACAGCATTTTCTCCCCAGGAATGAAAGTGAACAACGTTCCCAGATTGCTAAATGCATCCAGGAGCAGGCAAAAGCAGGGGATACAGTATCAGAGTCTTTCCAGAAGAACTGCTTTAAGGGAACAGCCCCTCCCTTGCTGTCTTGGGAGGGGGGCTGTCATTCACATGCTATGCCTAGAAGGTACTTAGAGCTCAGGAATCTCTTGCCCATGATCTTTCTAATTTCTTTTTCTTTTTTTTTTTTTGAGAAGTTTTCGCTATAGGGTACGTGCGCTTGCCAGACAGAGAGAGACATAGAGACAGCGAGAAATCCCCCCCCAGGGGGGATGGCCACGCCACAATCCCTTCTCCTCCAATCTCCTCTCGAGATCTTGGGCACACGCACACACACCTGGCGTGAGTTCTAAGCCACCGGGTCCGGGATGCGAACCGCGGTCAACTACGTGAGAATCCAGCGACATAGCCATTACGCTAACTGCTGGTTCCCAATCTTCCTAATTTCTACAGATCTACCCTGCTCAGAGCAACAGTTGCTAGCTCTTTTCCTAGACTTGTTTTTTAATTCCATATACTACTAGGCATCCTCCCAAGTCTCTCCTCGTTTTTCTGCCCAAGTTATTCAAAGTTGCATCTGTTGCTTATAATCATGCAAACCTATCTGATCAAACAACTAGGCAGAAGTTAGTATTTATCATTTGTATTGCTTAACAAAATGTGTTTGTCGCATATGAATAGTAGAGCGAGGCAGAATCATAAATCACATGCCCCAATCCCCACTCAGCAATAAACTAATAAAAAATAGTAAGGAAATGTTAAGCATTTTAAAAGGTTAATATCTTACCAGCACCTATACAACCCATAAAATGGTATAACCTTGTGGTAAAAATGTTTAAAGTACAGCCTACAAATAGAAAATGAAGATTTTCGTAAGGTGAATTTCATTAACTTACCCTGTACTGGCCCTATACATAACCATGAGCAGTTCTCATGAAAGAAGGTAAGTAGACAATCCGGAGGATTCTCCTAAACATCTTTTTTTTTTTTTTTTTGAGAGAGATTTTCATTGTAGGGCGCGTGCGCTCGCCAGACAGACAGAGAGAGACATAGAGACAGAAAGCGAGAAATCACCCCCCAGGGGGGATGGTCACGCCGCAATCCCTTCTCCTCCATTCTCCTCTCGGGATCTTGGGCACACACGCACACGCACCCGGCGTGAGTTTTAAGCCACCGGGTCCGGGACACAAACCGCGGTTGACTACATGGGAGTCCAGCGACATAGTCATTACGCTAACTGCTGGTTCCCTCTCCTAAACATCTTAAAGTCTGTAAAATTATAGATTGAGGGGAGTAATATTGCCAACCAGGACAGATATAATAATTGGAATTTCTTATAGATTAGTATAGAAACTCCTATATATCATTTGAAGGACCTACCAGAAATATTGGTGCATACTTTAGATGCTTTTGGTAGAAAAAGATGCCCCCTCTGGGTAGATCAACTAGAATAAGCATCTCTCCTCCAGGGCTGATTCAGCTATGCACCTGGCACACTCTGTGGGCAGATCACAGGCTGGGCTCAAGTTCCTACTGAATCCTTCTCAGCCAGATATTCTTATTGTAGCACAGACAACCTGCACAAAATTTCACAACAGCCCAGCCAAAAGAGGCAGGAAGGGTCACCAGAGCTTGTGGACTTCCAGAGCAACATGCCAAGTGAGGAAATATGTATAAGTCAAAAGGAGTGGACCAGTCCTGAAGAAATGGGTCCAGGAACAAGATATTTAAAGGAATCCCAGAAGGCAGAGCAGGGATCAGGTTCCCCAGTATGGGCTGTGCTCTGCTTCACTACAGCTTTCCTGGCCCATACCTCCACCTTGCCTACTACAGCAACTTTCAAGCTTTTTTCTTTTTTGAGAGGTTTTTGCCATAGGGCGTATGCACTCACCAGACAGAGAGAGAGAGACAGAGAGACAGAAAGCGAGAAATCACCCCCCGGGGGGATGGCCACGCTTCAATCCCCTCTCTTCCATTCTCCTCTCCGGATCTTGGGCACACACGTACATGTGCCCGGCATGAGTTTTAAGCCACCGGGTCCGGGACGCAAACCGTGGTTGACTACATGAGAGTCCAGCGACATAGCCATTACACTAACTGCTGGTCCCCAGCAACTTTCAAGCTTTAACCACCATAATTTCCTGGAAAGCTTGTGGAAACACAGATTGCTAGTCTCATCTCCAGAATTTCTCAGTCAGTAAATATGAGGTGAAGCTCATGTATTTCCCTTACTAAGGATTCTGCTGGTCTGAGGACCCCCCTCTGAAGATCAGTCATCTTTAGACAGGCAGGTAGAAAGCAGCATCCAGCTCTCGAACCGTGCCTCAGAGTGGGTAAGACAAATTAGCCTCAGGTAACTTGAAAAGAGATTAAAAATGTCAAAAATCTGCTCATACAAGTTCAGGAAAAAAAAAAAAAGAAGACCCATCTTAATAGTGAGCAGGATAAAAAAATAGAAAGCATGACTGCCAAGCACACTTACTACCTGAATCAAGGAGGGGAAAATGCAGGGAAGAGCAGACTATAATGCAAGAAGTCAATAAAATAGAACCCAAAGAACATAAACAAATTCCCCATTAGTGTTTTATATTTTTAAAGTTTATTTATTTCTTCCATAACACAGAAAAAGAGAGAGGAACACCCCAACAGGGTCTTCATACCACAGTCAGCCCCCAGACAGCCTGGATGATAGGCACAGTTGGCATGCACAAAGAGGCCCCTGGACAGGACTGAAACCTGAGACCTTCTTATGAGAGTCCAGTTGCATTACCACTGCTTCCAGTTTTATAATATTAAAGAAATTAAATACCATGACCGATAATGTACTTTTTATCAAAATATCAGTGTTACTGTTCCTGGAAATAGAAAAAAATAAAAATTGTTCACAAAAAAATTGAATCACAAAAGAGCCCATAACACCAAAGCAGCTCTGTGCAAAAAGAAAATGATTACAGATACAAGAATGAATGTAAACCAGGAAAATGAATTATGAGATAATGGACCCGGCAAAGTAAAAAATGCCATTAACCTATTTGATATATATTCCCCACACACACAAGAAAACTAACAGAAACAGTTTCCAATGTATACAGCATACTATAATGTTCAATTTGAAGATGTCTATAAATGGGATTTGATAATTACACACTGTATGCATGCTGTGAAAACCATACTGTACCCCACAAGAAATTTTTTAAATTTAAGTTTAAAATATAAAAATAAATAAATCTTAAATAAGGAACATATTTAATGGGGGCGGGGAGGAGCTCAAAATTA
This sequence comes from Tupaia belangeri chinensis, assembly GCF_000334495.1. Taxonomy (NCBI): domain Eukaryota; kingdom Metazoa; phylum Chordata; class Mammalia; order Scandentia; family Tupaiidae; genus Tupaia; species Tupaia belangeri. The sequence continues at coordinate 996,072 of NW_006204064.1, forward strand.
AGATAAAACATGAAAAAGACTTTTTTTTTGGGGGGGAGAGGTTTTTTGCCATAGGGCATGCGAGCTCGCCAGAAAGACAGAGAGAGACAGAGAGACAGAAAGTGAGAAATCACCCACCAGAGACGATGGCCACGCTGCAAACCCCTCTCCTCCATTCTCCTCTTGGGATCCTGGGCAAGCACGCAGACACGCCCAGTGTGAGGTCAAGCCACTGGGTCTGGGACTCAAACTGCGGTCGACCACAAAGGAGCCCAGCAACATAACCATTAAGCCAATTGCTGGTCCCATGAATAAGACTTTTTAAAAAGAAATTCCAGAGCTAAAGAAATAGTCTGGGGCCAGCCAGTAAAGTAGTGGTTAAGGCAGCTCGACCCCACATGGCCAACAATTCATTTAAGTCCTAGACCCAGTAGCCAGAAAAACAAGATGAGCATGTGTGCAGCCACACCCAAAATCCCAAAAGGAGGGAGAGATGGAAGAACAGGAATTGCAGCAGGACCATCCCCCATGGGAAGAGGGGTATTGTCTCAATTTTTTGCTTTCTCTCATTCTGTCTCTAGTTAGCACACATACCCTCTGGAAATTTTTTTTCTTTCTTAAAGAAATACTCTGGAAATCGAACCACTGAAAACCTAATAAACTAATTAAAAACAAACAGAACAAGGCAAAGCTAAAAACCAAATTAACAGCATGGTGAAGAAATTCAATATAATTATAGTGAATACATAAAAGCATGAAACTTGCTAAAGCAAACAGAAAGCAGAGCATTAATTTGGAAGACAGATAAAGTAACCCAACAAAATAATAATTGGCGTACCTGAAATACTAGACTAGAAAAAGAAAAATGCTGAATTATCACTCAGAATATTTCCCTAATGAGAAATAAAAACTAGCTCCATGGATGGAAGTGATATAAATATATTGTGAAAAAAATGTAACAATCATCACTGTACTCCTAATTAGTCTGTTACACATCAAGTATAAAATTAGAGTTATTAAGACAATCAAAAAGAAGTCAAGTACAATAGGGAAAAAAGAATTGGTCTGGCCTTTCACTTTCTGAAGCAACATCCAATCTCTGAAAACCATGTAGCAAAGTCTCTCAACTTCAGAGGGAAAGAAGAGGTGATCCAAGAATGTCATATTAGCAACACTGCTATTCAAGAATAAAGGGCAATAGGTAGAAATTCTCAAAAGTGTAAAATCTCAGAGAATATAGCCTTTGTGAGACTTCTTGGGAAAAAATTGCTTAATGATGAAAGATATCCAACTAAAGGATAAGTCAAAATAAATAATCCTGGAATGTAGATACCGTGGTAAAAAGACTAGCAGAGCTGGATCCAAATAAAAATAGAACTAGGAATAAAAAAATGGGAGAATTAAATGTTCAAAACAAGATGAGGATATTATAAATCTATGTGATGAACTGAATGCTTATGTCTCCCTAGAATTCACATGTTGAAATCCTAACCTCCAAAGTAATGGTATTGGAAGCCTTGGGCCTTTGAGTAATTAAGTAATGAAGACAGAACCCTCATGAGTGGGGCTATGCCTCTATAAAAGAAGCCTCAGAAACCTAGTAATTCTCTTTTTACTGTATGAGAACACAGCAAGAAGGTACCATCTATGAATGATAAAAGCTCTCATCAGCTATTGAAACTGCCAGCACTTTGATCTCGAACTTTCAAGTATCCAGGACAGAAAGAAAGAAATTTCTGCTGTTTATAACTTATCTATTGTATGGTATTTGTTATAGCAGCCCAAACGGACTAAGATAATCTATTAGAGTACAAATAATGCAAGCAACTGCACTGTAGAGTAGTTGGGAGAAATCAGAGAAACCAATCATTTCATCTTTCCTATCAAATGACATAAGTGACTAAAACTGAAGTCATTAAAAACTCATAAGGATTCTGACTCTTTAATGTTTCATACTTTTTCTTAACCTCTGGAAAGGTATTTTTAGAGGGAACAAATAGCTTTTATGATAAAAAAACATACATATTTGAAATTCAACAATTCTTTGAGTTTCACTTCACTTTTTTCCTCTGTTAAATTCATGTAAAATTTAACACCTTTATTCATAAAACAGGTATATTATGGTCTCAAAATCTTATCCTTATGATCTTTTAATGTCTATACATTTTACTATTCACCTCCCTGTACATGTTCATTAAGAGATATTTAGAATGATGGTCTTCAACTGTTCACTGTGACTATTTCTAAGTAATGAGCTTTAGAGTGAACTGTTGCTTTCTTCTTTATAATTTTATATATCACATTTTTAAATGACAAGCATAAGTTACTTGTAAACAAATACAACTGTCTCTCTAAAATGAACATAGTAATACTCCCTTATCTGCAGCTTTGCTTTCCATACTTTCGTTTATCTGTGGTCAACTGTAGTCCCAAAATAGCTGAGTATGATATAGCTATAATAAGATACTTTAAGAGAAAGATCACATTCATAAAACTTGTATCATGATATATTATTGTTGCTCTATTTTATTATTATTGTTGTTAATCTTACTTATAAGAGATTATAAGTGATTTATAAATTAAACTTCATAAGTTAAACTTTATCATACATATGTATATATAGGGAAAAGGCTTAGCATTTTATTTGCTTCAATGAATCTCTGGCTTCAACTCCTTTATTTAGCAGTATCTAACACTTATTGGGTACCTACTATGTGCCAGGCAATATGGCTAACATGTTACCATTATACGTACTTTATCATTTAATTCTTACAATAGTTATAAAGTGGTAGTAACGGTGGTATGAGATTATAACAAGTCAGATCTGTTGGGTGCCTACTATATACCAAGCACTGTTCCAAGGTCTTTGCATGTAATAACATTCTTCAGTGGGAAGTACTGATAGTAATGACAGTTCATGGTGTGGTAGAAGAGAAAGCTGTCAATGCTGACTTTTAGAAATACAAATATTTACATTAGTATAGTCTGAGAAACTGCACAGGTGAATCTGACCTTGTGTAAACAGATAACACAAGCAAAGAAAGGTGGCAAAACCATGGAACTAATTGAATACTTTTGACCACAAAAGTGAGGGGAATCAAGACTATAGTAGGACTCTAACCAAGCTAATAAAAAGACCTTGATCAGTTTCTTGGATGTCCTGCATACAAGATTCCAACCATTACAATGAAATCAAATCATATGCTAATAAAGAAATCACTACTTGACATTTGGGCCACTGCAGAGCCCAACTCTCTCTTGGGAAAGA
>NW_006204064.1:999410-1012216 GCF_000334495.1 Tupaia belangeri chinensis
GTCTGGGAACAGTTTGTGATATATTTTTTGCTACAAATCCTGAAAGGGAAGAATTTAAGTATGAAAGGGTCAAGTTAAAAGAGCACACTAAGAGTACTGTTGTTCTCAGTGTTGTTTCTGCTACTAGCTCTGACCAGGTCAGTGTAGGTAGTTATGTGGTTGTACATAGCCCATTCCACCAATCAACCTCTCCTCTGTGTAGGAAATAGTATGTATGGGAATCAAGTTCATGCTCTTGGTGTCCTATGTGATTAGCTACAGGACTAAAGAGATCTCTGCTCACTCCCCCTTCCCTAATTATTGCCCAGAAGACCTGGATCTGTGCAGCATTGGAGGGCAAACTGGGAGTTAGTGAGTTCATTTCATCTTCAACAATCCTGTGAATTACATTCTGTTAATATCTTAACCTTAATGTCACCTATTTCTTAATATCTAGAAGGGAGCAGCACTATTGGGGTAGGTCACCTAACCTAGGTCCATTTGAAACAAGAGGATTCTGACTTCATTCAGACTCCTTGTTCTTTGTAATTCCTTTTTCCCCTAAAATAGTCTAGTAGTGTTTTAGACATCCTAAACACTATGTACCTATGCTTGTGTATGTACCGCTGCTCAAACATGAATTAAAGGTTTTGTATACACACACATGCACTATATGTGTGTGTGTGTGTGTATATATATATATATATATATACACTTATATATATACATATACACACATATATATGTATATACATATATATGCGTATATGTGTATATATATATATATACACACACACACACACGAAAAAAAAAAGTGATTTCTCCCAATACTAATGTCCATGCATTGAAAGCTTAGGCCACAGATTAGTATAGTTTAGTTTAGCTCTATAGAGCTCGTTTTATAAATTAAAGGTGCAATCCGTTTAAACCACTGTGATAAAAGTGATTTGAAATCATGCTATTGACAGTCATAATAGAAACAAATGCCTACTTACCACTCATAGCTCAGCTCTAGTGAGAACAAATCAATATGATAAAATGCTTTCAGCTTCCCAAAGAAAGGTTCTACCTGACAAATACCAGGAGATCAAATATTCACACTGCTTAGGACTAAGAAGTGTATAGATTAGGACATATTTGAGAAGGCAGTAAGAGAAGCACCATATGAAACCAATTCTGATAGGTTTCTGCTCACTGTTTTAAAATTTATATCTCCAGGGGCTGTCAGGTTGCATGGTGGTTAAGGCAGTTGGACTCCCACATGGCTGACCATGGGTCAAGTCCTGGACCTGGCAGCTTGCTTTCTCACTTTCCATCTCTCTCTGTCTCTCTCTGGTCAATTTCAAAGTAAATAAATAAACAAATAAAATAATGACAATTAATAAAATAAAAAATAATTCTTAAAAAAAGTCTCCATGTTTTCATTCCTCTCATTTGTTCACTCATTGTTTCACTATGAACATTTTATCTACACCACATGTTAAAATTACAATAATTAAAAACAAAGTCCCTGTATCAAGAAGCTCTGGGTTCAGTGACAGAAACAACCAAAATGATATCTTGTATTGATCTATGTTCTGTAGATATGGAAAGGGATACTATAAGAATATATCAAGGAAACCCCTGGTTTTCTCTATGAGAGTTTAGAGAAGATTGCCTGCAGAAGGAATTAAAAACTGACTTGTCACAGGGATTGGAAGAGAATAAAAGAGAATGGGATAAGAAATTCCCAATAATTTAAGCATGTGAATTTTCTCTATGATATAGTATTTGGTTACTCTATCACAGATTTAAAAAAAAAAATCCTTCAAAGGGAAACTGATCCTACATCCTAGGTACTCTCCCAGAAACCAAAAGATGATATCAGTTATGTCTATTTTAAGTATAACTAAGTTCTGATCTCTCAAGGATGATATTCTCCACGCCCATGGATATACGATATAGTGATTTCTACACAACTTCCTCCTAATGAAGAGTCTTCCTTAATAATGTTCCTAATGGATGGATGTTCAGCCAACATTTGTAGCAAATATCATTTATTAATTTTTGGTTCCTCAGATCCTATTTCCTCTTTGTCACAGCACTGTCATTCTCTTTTGGGAAATTTCCCATTATAAGCAGCCTTAGTAGGATTGTGAATTGGGTGCCCAGTCATTCCAAAACAAAATTTGAAGGGATCTCCGGTTGATTTTCTGCTTTGCCCCATCCTATATCGTCAAAAGATGAGCATGTGACTTAAGCTCGTCAACTGGACCCACTCTTCCATGACTCTGAATTTTAAATAAGGTGACATCCTACTCAGTCATTCATTCCTATATTGGCCCCTTAATAGCCAAATAGACTCCATCTTGAGTCATTTCTTATTTCTAAGCCTGGTTCTCTTGCTCCCATCTTAACTCTGTTATGTCCCTTACAGCTATATAATAAATCCCTTTCAATCTGTGCTAACCCAAGTTGATTTCCACTACTTACTTCCACACAATCCTAATGATTCTCGAATCTTCCGTTAATGCAAATATCACTACCATGTGGGGTTGCTCTTTCCATTAGGGCACCTCTATATTTCCTTTGAAGTTGTTCATTGAAGCTAAAGTCAGCTTCCCTATTACTAACATCTGTCATCAGAAACTAGAAAGAACAAATTTTAGCCTTCATCTATGTGACAATCGCTATAGTATCTGAAGAAAAATAATGGTCACAAAAACCAAATCATCATTTTTCTGAATTGGAATTCACCAGTTTCTTATTTTCTAACATAATGCAAATTTCCAGAAATAGAAAATTTAGATTGTCAATGGGCATCTTAATCATTATCATGTGGTCCCAGGAAAGTAAGAGGTTACTTCCTTAGTGAGTCTCTGGAAGGACATACTTTCATGTTTATTGCCTGCAAGGGTTGGTGAATGGTAGAGTTCTTTAGGATGGCAAAGGCCTTATCAGCATGTATCTACTAGGGATCTCTGTATTCCTCTCTAGTCTGCCCCCAATTAAAAGTGTCTTATCCTCTCTACTAAAATTCTGATAATTGGTGGTTATTTTCAGAGCAGCTCATCAGGATGATAGAGATTGATTATTTTTAATTGACGTAGTGGAGGTGTTGAATATTCTTTGGGCATTGAGTAAATGTTCTAAGATAGCAATTTTCCAGGCCATGTGCCTGGTAAACATCATATCTTTAACATTTGCAAACAGTTCAGAGTTTCTTCACCCCTCTCAATTTTCCCTTCCCTCTTATTCTGACACCCCAGTATGACTACAAGTTTATGATTTTAATGCTTGTTTCACTAGCTTGGAAAAACATTTATCTATAAAACTATGTATATAGTCTTGAGCAATAGATCAAAAATATAAATTTCTGTAAAAATCAGAGGGCAAGTAGAAACAATGAAGAACAATGCTTATTCCCTTTTGCATTTCTTGTCCAGTACCCAAGAACTTACTTGCCTTGACTCAAGGTTCCCTCTTCTCCAACCCTCACCCTCTTTACGTCTCATAATGAGTGAGGACTAGAGAAAGTCACTTTTTCCACAGAGGAAAGGAGTCCCATTTGAAGCACTCTGCTTTCTTGTGATGAAATTTCATGGGTGCATGGTATAATATTTATCTCTCTATCCACTCTGTGATATTTTTCCTCAGAAAAAAAATATTCCTTTTACTCTAAGATGGAAAGGAATGTCTTGACTGGGTTCAATATCGTAATATCACAAGCGTACCTTCCAACTCAATACCAAAATTCAGATTTTTATTTTTAGGCTAAAGAAAAAAAAAATACAAGGAAAAAAACTCAAATGATGTATATCCTTATTTGGCTTTGCAGTTCATTCAGTCACATAAACAGAGAGACCAAATTCTGACATGTGGGTGATATCTGACTAGACAAGACTGAAGGAAAGAGATGATGCTAAAGCAGTGAAAACCATGCCATGAAAGTCAGGGTGTCTTTATTGTTAAAACAATCATATTTCTTCACATTTTAATGTTTCAGAAATAAGGGCTCTTTTCATGGGATGTGCATATTTATTTAGGCTTTGAAAATTCTCCAATAATTCATTAAATTATTTGGTATATTTTGTAATTCATGTTATCTTGGAATAATGAAATTTGGTAATGTTAATCCTTTACTTTTGGGCCAGAGACTGGAATGGCATACATCCATCTAAGGAGTCATCAACACATTCAAAGGATTTTTCCTGCTTCTGCTGAAATTTCCTCCCATGTGGCTTTTAGAGGATATTCCTTTTACCCTAAGAGGGAGAGGAATGTCCTGACTGACACCAAGTAGATAAAATATCTTATCACTTCCTTCCTCAAAAATGATGGGCCAGCTCCTGCCAGGTTTACACTTATCTCTAGAGGAGAAGGCAGAACTGTGTCCCCTGCAGGTAGGCTTGCTCCTGAAACAGGAGGACGAAAAGGGGTGTGGTGGGGCAGGGAAGACTCCCCAGTAATGATACTCAGAATGAAATAGATTTGGCCACCCAGAAGCTCTGGCCTGAAGCAGGGATTTCCTCCTGTCATCTTAACATCTTCCCATGAGCTGACTATGAAAAGGTGATAGCTAGCTTATATCCAGTGAGCTGGGGATTTTAAACAGGATCCTTGCTCTCCAGCCCAGGGCTCATTAAACTGGGTAATCAGATCCTACAGGTGAGACACAGGCCACTGGTGACTCACAGAAGAGGACAGCAAGCACCACTCAGAGCACTAGGTATCACTGATCCGCACAGTGAGAAAGTTACTTCTGCTTCAATTCAAGCCCTCTCTTTGATGTAAAGGAAGTTGCAATGTGGTGTCACACATCTTAATCAACTAACACTTGTGAGTTTCTCTCCGCTTTTGACAAAGAGAAAGTTTCAGATTCAGTCAGAGCCATTATCAGGAAGCAGTATCTACCTAGAGTTAATCTGTGATAATTTCCTGTCAGTGAATATTTTTGTTTCCCTCCCTTCATGATCAGTGACATGATTTCTCATTTAAAATAATGGCAGAATTTTCTTTTTCTTTTTCTTTTTTTTTTGCTCCATTCTCCTCTTGGGATTTTGGGCATGCACGCACACGCACCCATCGTGAATTCTTAAGCCACCAGGTCTGGACTTAAACTGGGTTGACTTCATAGGAGTCCAGTGACATAGCCAACTGCTGGTCCCCAGAATTTTCTTTTTAAGCAATGTTTTAAAGGTATGTTAACTCAAAGATACATTAAATGTATTAATGCCTGTACTGGTCCTACACAGATATGGCACAATGATGATTTTATGCTACTTTGGGTATTGATACATGACTCCTTCACTTCCAAATCTCATCAAAAGAAAACAGCGTTCTCTCTGACAGATGTGTACACCCAAGCCTTTTCTAGACACAGGAGGCATTAATATGTCTATAACTGGCAATCCAACAAAATCCACCAACACTGCTTTATCCTGGTATTTCTATGGCTCCCTATTTCTTTCTGCATAAAGTCTGATCTTTTGTTTATTTATTTATATTATTACCAGACAGCACTAGAGAGAGAGAGAAAGATAAAGTATCCTACAATGGGACAGAGTCATACCACAGTCTGCCTTCCCCCATTTCTCCTTCCTGTTAGGATTTTAGGCACAGATGCACTCACGCCTGGCATGTTTCACAAGCCAGCAGCACCAAGATTTGAACTATGTACAGCCATGTGGAATCCAGCTCCCAATTCATAGCGCTTAACTACTGTGGCAAGGGGCTAGCTCACCTTTTCTTTGATATAGAAAAGAATTTTCCATGATTCTAACCATTCAACCCAGGCAAGTACCATCCTGCCCATTCACTTCTACACCTTTTTTTTTTTTTTTTTTTGCTATAGGGCGCATGCACTCGCCAGAAAGACAGCGCGACAGAGAGATAGAAAGCAAGAAATCCCCCCCCGGGGGGATGGCCACACCACAATCCCTTCTCCTCCATTCTCCTCTCAGGATCTTGGGCACACACATACATGTGGCTGGGTGAGTTTAAACCACCGGGTCCAGGACTCGAACCATGATTGGCTACATGGGAGTTCAGCAACATAGCCATTACGTTAACTGCTGGTCCCTACCTGTACACCCTTCTTGATGCTGTCCACCCTCTGGAAATGTACTTTATGGATCTCATTTATTAGGCACCAAACAAAGTAAAGCTTCTAATCCTCCTTGTATCAAGCACAGAGTTCTTATTATCACCACAGTATACTGCATTCTCAAAACACACTTATAAAATAAAGAACTTTATTTCAATAAGATTTTGTTTGCAGAAGGAAGGGTAGACTGATTGAATACATTGTTCTACGCTGATGCCGATTTTAATTGTTGCTATAATCTGATCTGCCTCTAACCAGCTAATCGGTATTTAATCAGTTGCTTTAATTTTATTACAAAGCAGCTAGACTGCAGCTGTAGTTAGACACCACACAAGTAAATAAAATGCATTATTGTTATTTTATTTATGTATATGGATTTTATTCTGCTTTGTCAAAACTATGCTCACTTCCACTCCCCTACTTTGTTTGTATTAAACTGATAATGTGCACTTGCATGGTGAGAATGTTAGAAGTTGCCAAGTCTAAGTTATGCAATAAATTTCTAGATATACCCATCTTCATTTGCCAAATAAGCTTGTGATTCATTTAAATGTTGATACAGTGTTTCAACTACTGGCATTGTTTCTATTAATTAAGGATAGTGGGGTTTAATTCTACAAAATAAATATAGAAGAAGAAGCAACAGCACAAATTCATGCTTAACAAAAAGAATCTAAGTTGATCGCCCCACATACAGCTCCATGCTGAAGTTTGTACACAATTCCCCAGAGAATGAGGCCTAGTAGCATTAATAAAACTCTCAGTGTTTTAAGAGCTTTGAACTGGGTACAAAAAGGTCCCAAAGTCCTATGTAAGTATTTGAACAACTTGACCTTATTTCAGTTTTTTGAGAGAACTATTAGGGACAGTCATAGAATAAACATGAAAAATTATTAAGGACCCACACGGTACCTGCCTGGAAGCTCTCAGATAACTACAGAAAACTTCAAAAAAAAATTAATAATAAAAATCAAAACACCTTGAGGCTGCTCTTTTAGATCGCTCCACAGCTGTAAGAAGTAATTTACTGGAAGTTCTCTCTTTTGCTTTCTGCTGCTGTTTGGCAGTGCAGGAACACAGTGCCCTCTGCCTATGCCATTATGGAGAGTTTTGCTTCTCTGTCTTGGAAGGAGGCAGGGTGCAATGAGGAAAACAGACTTACCAGAGAGACCTTGGCTCCAATCCCAGTTTTTACATACTAGTGCACGACTCCAGGCTATATTCTCATAAGTCAGTTTCCTTAGCTGTAAAATGGAGTCATAATAGCTACTCTTAAAATACACTGGTGTCAGGATTAAATGGGATAATGCCCCACAGTGAGGCACTGGACCAGAGGCTACTAGGATCTCTGAGGCTTATTTACCATAGTCACTAGAGCTCACCACAGGTGAGATTCAGCCAATTATTAGGCATGTGTGGTGGGCCAAGCTTGGGCCAGGCACCTGGAACACAACATGCAGTTTGTTCAATGAGAAACAGAAACGACTAGCTTTGCCCTTCAACAAAACACACCCAGATAGATATTTATGGTAAAACTGAGATCAAGCCAAGTATCATGGAAATATAAGACAAGACAGTAGGGAAGGAAAGGTCCTTAATCAAAACTTCTCATACAGGTGAAGAAAGAAATTATGGTTTACTTATCAGCAGAGTTAATACCTTATTTACACAGAATGTTGCCACTACTGAAGCATTTTTATATGTGGTGGACAAGGATCTCTTAACTTTCAGCCAGGATCTAAAGATCTGCCTGTATGAATATGACTACCCTGTCACTAAATAACTGAGTCCACGTACAAGATAAGATGGCTAACGAAAGAGGCCTTCATACTGTGAATTATCCAGTACTTTGGTTTTATGCTTGTGCTAAACCTTTGAACTGCTTCTACCCACATACCACAGAGGTGGTAGTCAATAAAAGCTCCTTGTGTGTGCACGCAGTGGGAGTAGGGGGATTTTTCAATTCATTCGAGGCAGCCACATAGGGCCTCCTAGCTTTGCTCCTGCTCAGGATCCAAACCATCCCTGTGCTGCCCAGCTTGAAAGCTCTTGGTAAGATGCCCTAGTACTCACCTCACCTGGCCCTTACCTGCTCTACCTAATGACTCCTACTCACTGAACTGACTGAGAAATAATACCTGCCCATCTGGTTCCTTGCCCAAATCTAAGGCTACCTCTGAGTAGCAGCCTGTCTGGGCTCCCCATGACCATTATAAAGAAATGGTCAAAGGAAAGGGTCAACATTTTTTTTTTAATGCAAAAGAAAGGTGAGTTATGAACTATCTGTGAAACACTAAGTCACATAATCTTTGATCTTCATTCTCCAAATCACATGAACTGAGAGCTAGATATTAGGTTGTCGGAAAGTCATGACATATTTTTGCATAGAAAAGCACAGAAAAATATATCATGACTTTCCTGACAACCTAATAAATTGCCCTCCAGTTCTGAGATGCTACAGAAATACTTAGAGTGCATACATCATGACAGCAAAACTGTGTCTATTGTAGAAGCCAAAGGAATCTCATCTTCTCCAATTGGAGTCAACTGGATTATGATAACAAAAGATACTTGATCTTTCTGACAAAAACAAAATAAACAACAAATAATTGTTTATACTGTTACAAGGAGCTATGTACCATGCATTAGAAGTAGAAGATAAATGCTTACCTATTGGGCAATTTTATTTTATTTTTATTTTTTGTTTGTTTCTCCAGCAGGATCTTGCTATGTCACTATTCTGCCAGCCTCTTGAGCAGCTAGTTCCACAGGAACACATCACTCCTCTGTCTAGCTCTTTCACGCAGGGATGCTATGTTGATCACACTGGCCGTGAACTGCAGTCAAGCTCCCTCAGCCCACCCAGAAGCTGGGAATACATGCACACTTCACTGCTCCTAACTTTTAGGCCCAAATTGAACCCTGGCCTGTGCCGTGACTCATTAGCCCTCACCTCAAAGTCTTCATTTCACCTAGTTCAGATTCAATAAATATGCAACAAGTTAGTGGGCCAACCATGGGCTAGGCACTATGCTGAGTAGCAGCATCAACCATTACATGCTACCATAGCTAGGCCAACTATTGAATAACTTTTAATATGGGGGTAAAATATATCTGTTGCTTATAAACAATAATGCCCTTTTTATAGCCAGGTCAACTGTTCCAAGGCTGATGCAAATGGAATTGGAGTGGTGGTGAAGGTTCATTAAGTTTTGAAATTTCTGAAAGAAGGGACATTATTCTTCTCTGGCTAGCAAAATCTATAAAATAGCTATCTGTGAAGAAGATGAAATGCTCTTATAAGAACTGTAAGACTAGGTGAATAAATATATGGAACACAGATCACCATTCTTTCTCCTTATGCTGTAACAGATATTATTAATCAATCATAGAACCCTTTCTACTGTGTCTACACACAGCCTTCAGATACTTCTCAGCACAATATCTCAGAGAACTATTGGCAACAATAATATTTGGCATGAATGATAAAAGCTATTTGGGATCCCTGGTCTTATAAGGTTGACTCTACTATCCTTACTGCCATTTAGAGTATTAAGAGCCAAGAATACCACAGTGTTATAACATAAATAATACAGGAAAGGGATCTTGCCTTAAGTAACATGAGAGGGGCTCCTCCTACAGAATTTAAACCCCTCCTCTCCAGATATTTCGTTCTCATCATCCTAATATCTGACTTTAGCTTCCTCTATCTCTGTCTTCCTGTTGCAGTATAAAAGTCACTCCTAGGTCAGAAGAATCAGCTTGAGTTCTGGCCAGAATTGGTATACTCTGAGAGTCACATATTCCATGGGATAAGCATAATCTTAAGAGCTTTCTGGGAATCCAGAGTAAGAAGTCAAAAGAGCTCACCCTGCAGAAACTGGGAGAAAAGGTCTGATGATTACCAGGAAGGGTGGGAGAGGCCATGTAGTATGAGACGGGCTGGAGAGCAACACAGTCCAAGAGAATGACATCTAAACAGGCAAGTGGTATAAAGTGAATGAAGCTTGGGATTCTGCAAATAAATGTGAAAACCCTAGTTCTTGAATAAAGAGGTTCTTTTACATGGACTCAGAATGTCTTTCCTATGTATAAACATTTTCCCTTTATTCATACTCCTTTCTAAACCTTCCATTCTCATTTCCCTCCCACTTCTCCATCCCCTTCTATCCCCATTCCCTCTTCTTTAGCTTTCATTTCTTGCATTTACTCTTTCTAATAATTCTCTCTTCCCTTTTCCTCTTATTCTCTCTTGTCTAAATTTTAGACAAGTCTGCTCATCAGCCCTTGGCCCTAAAGAACCACATGGCAGCCCTCAGTGCTAAGGGACTGGTAGTTACCTCCAGTGTGGTGCACCACAGAGGGGACTCAGAGTGGCAGAGGACAGCTGGGGTTCCTGGAGGCTACATAGCAGAGGTGAGGGGCAGGCCATCTCAGAGAAAGAAGCAATGAAGTAGAAAGCAGAAGTGGAAAGAGGGTGGCAACAAAGGATCAACAAAGGATCAAACAGGATCAACAAAGTCCAGGGACAATGTTGTAATGTTTGGCAGAAAACAGAGTAAAATGTGAAGTGGTACAAGTGGGAAAGGAGAGAGGGAAAAACATGAGGCAAACAAGCAACATGATAGAATAATTAGCAGTCATGACTGGAAACAGATCTGGAGGATAGATATTAGGAAGTATGTGCAAACTAAGGGTAACCAAACTGACAAATTGTGTCATGTAGCATGTGACACAATGAAAAAGAGGCAATGCCAATGAAATGGTGGTGCCATGTGAGGCAAAAAACTTTTTTTATTTTTTTTTGCTTAAATTGTTTTTGCTTTCAAATCACTCTGGAAACACAGCATTATTGCTCTGAGACTTACAAAAAAAAAACAAACCAATTTGGGAACCAAGATAAAACCAAATGCTTATTCTATTCAGACAATAATGTGGATTGACAGCACAGAAATTCTTTGTTAAACCCACCCTATTGGACCTGAAGGTCAACCCCATCATAACAGGGACCCTTGGAGAGTCATTCTTCCTAACTAGTTATTGATTTCTAAAAAAGTCGTATGAGTGTCTTATATCAAATGACTGTTCCCGAATTGTTACCTTGGATCAACAGAGAGTAAATATTGGCATTTTCATATGGCAATCTGCTATTTGGGAATAATCTAGCCTTCCTGGAGGGATGAAAATAAGGCACATAACAGTCATTTACCAATCATATAATATCAGACGCCAGTAATTTGTCATTCACTGCAGTGTTCTAGAATCATTACAGGAGCCATTCAACTGCTCACAGACATACCAGGTATGATCATGTAGAAACGTGATTCCAGGGGCTGAATGTACCACGTCTGTACTAACATCCATTAATCTAGACTGAAAGTTAATGACCAGTGCAAACCACCAGGCTACTGCAATAAAAGAGAAGCCGTAAAAAGGGCTAAATAAATCAGAAATTTAAATGGGATATTCATTTTAGTTACAGTCATTAGTCAGAGCAAAGTGATGATCCAATTTACCTGCGCCGTAACTTTCACTGATTATAATAGTATTTTAAGTCATATGATCTATTAATCATTAAACAAATATTTGATTAGTACCTACTATGTGCATGACACTCAGCCGAATGTTATAGGACATAGTCAGACACAAGGGAAATAACCTTTACTTTCAAGAAACTTGTAATCCAGCAGAGAGAAAAAGCATTTTGCAGACCTCTTACACAAATAAAATATGGTTACACACTGTAAGACTCCTTTCAGCTCTTTGTATTGCAAAGCTGATGGCAAGAACTTAATTTCCCAGATACTGTGTTCTGAATGGTTCTGAGTGAAGACTGTTGACGAGAGGAGAGTGAGAAGACATAAAAGAGATGGAGAGGCAATCCTTTAGAAGTCAGACAACTATATGCCAGTGAGGTCTTTCTCATTACTGTGAGTTGAGAATAAGCGAGTCAAACGTTTAGCATGGTTCTCATTTCAGCATTGAAACCATGATGTCTATGAGTTACTAACATTGTTGTCACCGATATCCCTTGTCAGAGTCACAATGGTTGGAACTATCACTGTCCATGTTTTATTTCACATTTTTTGTTTCTTGGCGTGTTCAGTTCATTACTTGTATATGTCAAGTCCAGTTGCAGGACGCAGAGGCACTGCTGAGCAATGCTGCAGGCCACATGGGAAGAAACTGGATTTGTGTCCCAGGGTCTACCTAATCACGCAGTTAACACAAGCTGAGTATGAAAGAACTGCCCCTTGTGCCCAGAGCAAGGACTCGGCTGAGGAGAACTGTTTGCAAGGTCAACAGTTTTACGAGTTCTGGACCTCACCTCCATTGTGTTACTGTACTGGCCTGCACTCAGTTTCTCTGCCATGGGCCTTATTGCCATACCCTGGTACCCCATAAAGGCACCCCGAACCTTACTATAACTTTTACAATAATCCTGAAAGAATGTGATCCACTAAGCTGGCAGCTGTGCAGGGCGGCGGCTGCGAACAGGAGTTACTCCCATTAGACTCACCCCACCCTATTGAAAAATGTCAATAAAGTATGCTACATTCACTTTTCCTACTGGGGATTACATAGATAAGCATTAGAAAGGTTTAGGTTAAAGCTACTAATGGGCGAACAATCTCAGTAGCTGAGAGGGGCTCAGGGACTCATCTACGAGGTGCTGTTACCCCAAAGACCATAAGCCACTCTTACTCTCAGAACAAGGGAAGATTGCCATTCCCCAAGCCAC
>NW_006204064.1:1012364-1021688 GCF_000334495.1 Tupaia belangeri chinensis
CACTTTAGTATATACTAACCTTGTCTTTACTAAACCAGACAGGATTTATTTCTAGGCTCTTGTAATTGC
This sequence comes from Tupaia belangeri chinensis, assembly GCF_000334495.1. Taxonomy (NCBI): domain Eukaryota; kingdom Metazoa; phylum Chordata; class Mammalia; order Scandentia; family Tupaiidae; genus Tupaia; species Tupaia belangeri. The sequence goes on from NW_006204064.1 coordinate 1,012,434, forward strand.
TGCCACCCTAGCCTGAAGTTGAAGTTCTCAAAAGCTGACCAGAGGCTCAAAATTCTCAAGCCAGTCTGGGACTAAAGTGATCAAACTAGTCGGGGACTAAAAATTCCTAGAAACCCTCTCATCCAAAGACCCTCGCTGGTAATCAACATCAAAGAAGAAGATGCACCCAAAAAATGGACTTCTTCGTTCTAAAAATTATGACTGTTTATACCTAAACAAAACAGACGTCATGTTTTATGATTATTGTTCCTATACTTTGAATGCCTTACCTTTTGGAGTAAAATCTTTCACTATTTCCCCTCGCCCATCCTACCCCTGTAAAACTCCTTCTATAATAAATACGCATGACTTCTGGCCATCAGGGCTGCAGTCTGGAGTTTACTCTGACTGTAGTCGGCTGAGAACATGCTAAAGGGCATGAGGTATTGCCTTCCTGTGTCGCCTTCCTGTGCACCCACCCCGGCTGGTGTACGGCTCCCAGCACACGCTGGTCATCCTGCAGACGTGCCTGTGACCCTGGCTGGTTGCATGGCTTGGAACAGGATTGTGATGTGAACATCCTGTCAAGGATACCTGGGTATGTGTGTCTCCCTCTCTCATCTCTCTCTGGAAGTAAATAAACTTTAGTATTTGCATATGTCCTAATTGTGACCTATTTTTATGTCCACAGGACCTATCCATACCATACCTCTTTCAACTTCACCTCAAATGTGCTGACATGAGTTCTGTTTAATATTTTTACACGAAGTTACAAATTTTCAAATATAAAAATAGAGGAGATTCTAAATTATTTCAGGACATTCACAAAGGCCACACCTCAAGCCAAACATGTATCACATTTTTAAAAATATTTATTTAATTTTATTATTATTATTATTATTATTAAATTTTGTATAGGGCACGCACACTCACTAGAGAACAACAAACAGAGAAAGAGAGAAACCAACCTGCCAGGTCCCAGACTAGAACTACAGAGGCCATGTAGGAATGCAGTGCCTTAACCACCATGCCACCTGTTGGCCCCCCTCATCACATTCTAGTAATTATGATGTGTACAGGTGTACTGTACCAATTTTCTCCTTTATGTTTGCAAAAGACATATCAGATAAAGAACTGTTATTCAAAATATACAAACTCTAAAAACTTTAACATCCAATGGATAAAAATACAGGTAACCTTCTCTCCCGTAAATCCTGTCTTCAGGGCACTATAAGATGTTGCTTCACTTGTTTAAGGCCATCTCTCTAGCACCTGGTACATTCATAAGAGATACTGGTCAATAATTTTATTGTGCTGTCTAGTTTTGGTATCAGATTATTATTGGCCTCATAGAATGTGTCAAAAATGTTGGAAGCACGTATGAAAAATTGGTATTCATTATTTAAATGTATGGTAGAACTCACTAGTATAGTCATTTGGACATGGACTTTAAATTGGGGTAGTTCTTATTATTAGAATTATATAGTCATTCACTTTGCTCTTCCTGGGTCTATTCAAGTCTTACATTACTTGAATCAGTTTTGGTAGCTTGTGTACTTTTAGAAATGTATTCATTTCTTTGAAGTTACCTAATTTGTTGGCATGTATTTATTCATAATATTCTCTTATAATTCTTTCTCTTTCTACAAAGTCAGTAGTAATATCCCTACATTCACTGCTGATTTTAGTAATTTGAAGCTTCTTTTACAGTTAGTCAGCTTTGGTAAAGTTTTGTCAATTTTGTTGATCTTTTTGAAGAACCAACTTTTGATTATTTTAATTCTATTGTTTTCTTTTCTGTTTTCTATTTCATTGATTTCTGCTTTAATATCTTCTTTCTTCTTTTTTTCTTGACTTTATTTTTATTTTTCTGCAGTTTCTTAAGGTGAAAGGATAGGCTATGATTTGAGATCTTTTTTAATACAGTTGCTTAGAGCTATTGTTTTAATTGTATTCCATACATTTTGATACGTTCTATACTTTTATTCATTGCAACATCATTATTTACTTTTTACCTCCCTTGTGATAATTTTTTTCTTTGACCCATGGGTCATTTCTATGTTTGGAAATTTTCAAGTCTGTAAATTTCCCAATTTTGTTATCATTATCAATTTCTAATTTCTCACTATTGTGCCTGGAGAATTCACTACATAGGATTTCAAGGCTTGTTTCATGGCCAAGCATGTTGTCTATTTAATGATTGTCTCATGTACACTCAAGAAGAATGTGCATTGAAAATTCCCTTCAGCTGTTTTCCACTAATATCCTTGTTAAGCTGTCTGACTCATTTGGTATCACACTCAGTTGCTAGGCTTCACTAATTACTGACTGACTGTTCTATTATTTTAGACAACAGCATAGTAGTATGATTTCTCCCACAATATCATATAATTAAAATAAGACCCTTTTGTGGGGTTCATTTTTAAAGACGAATTTTCAAATTTTCCCTTACTCCAAGAGGGTTCTTCTTACTTAGGCCTTTCTGAGTCTCTCTGATGAACTAGGTGATCTATGGTTTAGCTTTTTGCTCTTATAAACCTACTAGACTACTCTTCCTCACATCACTATAAAATCTATTGTTTTAGAAAATATGCTTAAGAGTTAAAACTCTTCACATTCTATTTCAAATAAGATCAGATACTTAAGGCATAGCTTCAGAGTTCTTGGTCTTATGGATTGCGTCTGCCTGTAGAAAGATCTATGAGGCATTGCTTTGGAGATGGTAGTGAGAATAATCATGCTACTTTTTGCGAAAGTTGAAGGTAAAAAGTGATGGCATCTGGTTTTCCTGGGTTGCCTCTCCCAGCATGAGGCTTTCCTATGAGTCATCTGAGACTTCAGTATTCTCAGCCTTCCCAGCCTGGGGGTTGCTCCCACCCATGAGTGGGGGTTGAAGAAGTAAGGCAATCCTAAAGTTGTGACTACTTTCACCAGGACTTTAGCCTCTGCAATTTAGGGCTAAAAGCGATAAGAGATTCTGATGGCCTTCCCCTCTCAATGAGGAACCATATGCCTTGACTGAGCAGAAGGGAGCCCCATATCTTTGGCCACATCTGCACAGAGTAGGCTTCAATCACGCTGAACTGGATGGGGGATGGGGTGGGATATGAAGCAGGTTGTTTCTCATATGCTAGATTCTCACTGTTCTTATGGAGATTAGTAGACGTTCTTACATAAATATTTCTTATTTGTTGTACTCCATTAACATAACGTCCAGAGACTTTAAATGGTAGAGTTTGTTATCATTTTCACCAGTTACAGTTGTTTCACTAGAAAAATAGGTCCATGGAACTTCTTATTTTGCTGTTCTGGAAACAAAACTCAAGCTTCTCTTTAAGTCTCTGACACTTAGAAGTTGCTTACTACTGTAGCAGAGACTAGCTTAGCATGACCAAAACCATGTCTAATATTAAAGTGAGATTGAAGTAAACTCAAAGAAAAAATAATAAAACCAATCATTTGCCAACTTTCTCAAGTGGTTTCTTATCCTTTAAAGCTGAGTAGCTTTCGCTGGCCAGATTCCAGAGTAATTCCTTTCCTATTTTTCCTTTGTTCTTTTCTGTTGCTCCAAATGGTTGACATAATAGATCTATGCATACTGCTTCCCTCTGTTAAGAAGTCCCAAGTTACTTTAGGCTACTTGAAATCTTAAAAAACACAGTATCTGTTTAAAGATGACAAGATTGGCATCTGGAGAACAGGACTGCAATCTATTTTCTTCACTCCAGTATTCCCAGAGCCTGAAACACTGCCTGGCAATTCAGACACTAAGTAACTGATCTAAAATGTATTTTTGGAATAAAAGTATCAGGAACTCATTCTTTTTCTTTATCATACTGGCTGTCCTGAGGATAAAAATGTATGGGAGGATTGTTTGTCTTGTAGTATCTTTTCTGAAAGTGTCTTTCCAGAGACTGGTTCAAACTAGGATGGGACCTGACATCTATGTTCTATGGATCAATAAAACATCTCGAGTTTCTTCTAGCTAGATCTAGCCTCATTTTGAAAGTTTTCTCAAAACCCAAGGGGTGTATGCTGGTATCTATAACTAATGCCATAGAACAGAATGTGGTTCTATCAGTTTTGTGACTAAAAAGCAGGGTAAGGAAGTTCACTCTAAAAGATGCTGTTGAACAAACAGCAAGTGATTCTGAATAACCAGCCATCATCACCCTCTGATAAAGCCTCCAGTATTCCATTATGTGGTCCATAAGGAGACCTGTGTCTATCTTCCATGACTGAGTGTGCAAATTCATGTATTGAAATTTAATCGCTATTGTAACAGTATTAAGAGGATGGAAACATAATGTAATTATGGTTATTAAAAGGTAGAGTTTTGGGGAGATGATTAAGACTAGATAAGGTCATCAGGGTGTGGACCACATAATAGAATACTGGAGGCTTTATCAGAGGGTGATGGGGCTGGATGATGGCACAACGATAAAACGTCTCACTCAAGGCTGACCCACATGCTAAGGTTCAGTGTTGGTGTTCAAAGACTTTCCAAGTATGTCAGGCACATTCAGCTCAAAACCCTACTGGGAATGCTGATTCTCTGTCTCTCTTAGTTATGGAAGAAATAAATTTTAAAAAATAAGAAAAGAGAAAAATAGGAAAAGAGAGAGAACTGACACATACTCTTACCCCCTTGCCATGAGATGCCTTGCACTCTCAGACCTCTGCAAAGAGTTCTCACCAGTTAGAAGGTCCTAACCAGATGTGGCCCCTTGACCTTTGACCTCCATAATCTGTGAGCTGAATAGATCTTTATTTTTTTATAAATTACCCAGTCTAGGGGCCAGCACATGGCATGGAGGCTATAGTGACTGGGTCCTAAAAGGCTGACTAAACAGTATGAGTCCCAGACCTGGCAGTTTGAAAAACAAGCCAGACACATATACATGCATGCCCCAAATCCTGAGAGAATGGAGGAGGGATTGGAACATGGCTATCCCCCAGAATGGAGGGCTTATTTATCACTTTCTCTGTCTCTGGAAAATGCACACACCCTATAGCAATCAATTAATCAATCAATCAATAAATAAATAACCAACCCAAGTGCACATACCCTATATCAATAAATAAATAAATAACCAACCAACCCAGTCTGTGACATTCAATTACAGCAACAGAAAAATAGACTGAAGGTTATCAGGGTGTGGACCCCATATGGAATACTGGAGGCTTTATCAGAGGGTGATGGGGGCTGGATGATGGCACAATGATAAAATGTCTCTTTCAAGGCTGACCCACATGCTAAGGTTCTGTGTTGGTGTTCAAAGACTTGCCAAGTATGTCAGGCACACTGGTCTCAAGACCCTACTGGGAATGCTGTTAGGCCCTGGATGATCACAAAGGATACAGGCTTGCTTCTCATTTAGAACTGAGAGAATGGTCTCCTCCCAAAACAATTAGAGTTTGCCTTAAGTAAAGTATGTCTACAAAGCCCTGGAAATTTTTTTTAAATGATAAAGATAAAAAGATAAACACTGAACCACAAAAGACCTCTCTGGGAACTAATAGTGTTCTAGACTAAGAAATACGTAGCCCAGTGTTTCTCTTATCTGGGTCCTTAACACTAATGTCTGCCTATTTGGTGAGCCTCATGCCATCTCTGTCAACAAACCCCATCAGGCTGCCTGCCCACTGCTCAACATGCCCAGTTGAACTTCACCAGGAAATTTAGACCATCTAGACCTCCAGCGTTTCTGATCCTCATCACTTAAGATAAAACTTCCCTTAGTCGTATCTTGACTTCACTCTGCTTTACACAGAGTAATTAATTCATTGGTTAATTGATGAGTTCAATTAATTCATCAATCTGCTTGAGTCTCTGCTGGCATCTTCTGACTCTGTGTCTTTAACCTTATTGGAAAGCAGCCATGTCTCAGGTTTACCTTCACTTCTTCCCAGGTCATAACAAAAGGCAGCAGGGAAAGAACCAGATAGAAAACCGCTCTCCATCTTTGCCCTCTTGGTATCAGCTTTGAGACACCTGGCTAAGTACAACCTATGCCAAGTTTCAAAGAAAACACAGATAACTTTGAAGATTTCATTTCACAAGGGACAAAAGATAAAACTCTCTGTCAAGTTGTCATTAGATGCTTAATGCTATTCATGGTGGGGTGCTGGAGGGGCCCCTCCTCCTCCATAGAGCAGTAGCAGATTAGGTTTCCGAGCTTTAATTTTATGAAGGATTTGCAGCTGTGAAGTGGTATAATATCATTTTGATGTGGGTTGTAAAAGGCTGGGGAAGCCAGATTACATTTGTATGAAACTGTATTCAAAGATATGACTGAAACCACCAAAATCAAACACAGACCACTTTCCAGAGAGCCTAAAAACAGGAGCCTGTCTTTCCAATGTCTATACATTGTTTCACTATTATTCAGATTAATACGGAGGGGATTCACACCAAAATGCAAAACAGAGATAGCAAAAACACCTGCCTTGTTGGGCCTGTTCATTCATCAGTAAATCATCCCCCTAATCCAGAGGCCCACTCCTTTGGTAGAGAAAAAAATAATAATAATAACTCTTACAGAAGTAGGAAAGTCAGCAGGGTTTGGGGAGGAAGCCTCATGAAAAATACTCTGCCATAATCTCCTGGGGCACTGCCTAACTCGGAGTCTCAGAGAAATCGATCAAATTGTCTCTACAATTTTGCTGGGCCTCGGTCCCCCATCCACTGCCGCCATATGCTACCAGGAACATGTGTCGCACAGCATCCCCCAGGCAATGACTTACATGAAGAGTGCATCTTTTCTCCACAATCATCTCAATGCTGTTTTAAAATCTGACTCTCCTCATTTGCACAGAAAACAATACATCACTTTGGAGACCACAGAAACCCAGTTTCTTCTGAGATGAGGCATACAGAAGAGTTTGGTGTTGCTGGTAATTGTTCATATGACAGAGCTACCAAAAATTGGGCAGGTTACTAGCATCTTCTGGTGGGATTCAGAGATGGAAAAAATGGGAAGCCATGAATAGAATTCCCCAAATTGAATTAATTTATGTCCTAAAGCTTCTGGTTTCAACTGAAATGTGTTGTTCTTGCTCTCAGGGAGAACTTGGGCACGTTTTTAGAAGAAAACTTCCTAAAATGGGAGGAGAAGAGATTATGAAGACAGCCACAATTCGGGGGCTACAGAATTCTTAATCTTTCTGATCCTTTGAGTGTGGTTGCTGGTCAAAGAGTAAATGAGGGCCAGCCCCATAGCACAGCAGTTAAGACATGCCTAGGGAGGTGGGTCCCACCTATTCCATTGCCTACAGTGGTTTGACTCTCAGCCTTGGCATCTTAAAAACCACACTAGGCATATATCAATGTGTGCCTAAATCCTGACAGGGTGGAGAAATCAGAGAAAAATGAATGTGGTGTGATCACAACCCACTGGAAGAGTGCTCTCTCTCTGGCAAGTGTGCATGCCCTCTGTCAACTAAGATAGTTTTTAAAAAGTAAATGATGTTTGAGGATGATTTTTCTGATTTCTTCCAGGAGTCTGAATCTCTTCTCCTTTTTTTTTTTTTTTAAAGGATTATTTTATTTAACTTTAATTTGACCAGAGAGGGGCAGAGAGAAAGAAAGTAAGAAAGCAAGCCATCAGGTACAGGACTCGAATCACGGTCAGCCACGTGGGAGTCCAGCACCCTTAACCATCATGCCACCTGCCGTCCCCAGGAGTCTGAATCTCTTAATTACCACAGGGATGGAAGGACCAGATTGCCCATGAGAACTCTTTTAGCACATGTGTTTTTATTTTTGTTTGTTTTTTGGTTTTTGTAGGTTTTTTTGTTTTGTTTTTTTTTGTTTTATTTTGTTTTTGTTTTTTTTTCATTTGTACTTCTCAAACAAGTAAAACATAATAATCATCTTAGCTCTAAGGTTAAAATTGCCAAAGGCCCATTACCAGGGAATTTCATAACTTTCATTTGTGTAGCAATAGATGATGTGAAAATAGAACAGATATTGTAGGAAAGTGCCTCTTCTCCAAATGTTGGGTGAAGACATGGTTTCCCCAGAGATCCATAGAGGTGACAAACACACAGGATACAATTTGGGTCACAACCTTAAGGTCTGGTTCACAAATAAAATTCATTAGATAAAAATGCATCCCAAATCTCTCAAATTACTCCAAATAACACCAGTTTTTAAAGACAGTTTATAACTGTTTTCTTGTCCTAGAAAAGTTTATAACTGTTTTCTGTCCTTGGTTTCAAGAACCATTAAAAGGACATACTTCTTTGTATCTTGATCTTATTCTCTTACCTTAATGTAAATAAATCTTTCTAAAACTCAGTGTCATCTAGGAAAGAGTTAAAAAGTAAAAGTTCCCTTTCTTTGAGAATCGATTCATTTCCCTCACCAGCTTCTCAGACAATACAACAAAGGTTTCTTCTAGACCAAGAGAAGGCAAATAAACATAGCTTCTTTAGCCTTTGGGCACCAAGCAAGTTATCAATAACATAGAAGGGAAATGGGTACCTCCTAAGCAAAGGAGAGTAGAGGAAAAAGAGAAAGAGTGGGAGAGGGGTGGAAGAACCACACTTTACTTCCTTGGGCTTCAGTTTTCTTTTACAGACACTCCAAGTATAGATTAAGATGAGCCTGAAAGAAAAGTCAATCTCCTATTAAGAAATAAATGAAAAGGCCTTTAAAGCAATTCAATTCACAAGAAGAAAAAAGTGCTCAAAATATCCTCAGAGAGCTTCTTAACTTGCACCAGAGAGGCAGTGGAGCAGGGTGGCTAGAAACATGGCGGATGAGTCCGAACAGCTGGTTCTAACCCCAATTGCCCCATTAGCTAGCTGTAATCTTAAACAAGTTAGTGAACCTTTCTGAGTTTCAACTTCCTTGTCTGCATAAAAGAAATAATAAAAACTTCAATATCACAGAACTACATGGGTTAATTTAAACCATATGTGCAATGCTATCAGCACAATGCCTGGCCCCACAGTAAATACATAATGAATATTAGTTATTATTAGAAGTAAATAGTAATTCTATTCAAATATAAAAAGGTCATCTTTGCATACTTAGAGCACTCCTCACCTGAGAATCTATAATCAAGATCCAAACAGTGTAAGAAAGATGGCGTTAATGTGATGTCCTTGGATTAATAAAAGGAGCGAGCCAAATAAAGCAACCCATATTTAGAACCCTCTTTCGAGCTACTCTGTAGTGACTGTGTCTACCATCACCTGGGAAAGGAAAATGTACACTCTCTGCATTCTAGAGAGTTGTTAGGAAATGCTAGCTGACCCCTGGCAAAC
>NW_006204064.1:1021915-1055622 GCF_000334495.1 Tupaia belangeri chinensis
TTTCGAGCTACTCTGTAGTGACTGTGTCTACCATCCCTGGGAAAGGAAAATGTACACTCTCTGCATTCTAGAGAGTTGTTAGGAAATGCTAGCTGACCCCTGACAAACCTTCAGCCTCCCCAGGAACATAGTTAGGCAGCTTAATTTGGGCAAGCGAGGAGAAAGCATGAGCCTAAACCTAAGCGCTGCCTGGTTTCCATCTGCACGATTTAACCACGAGCCACAGCTCGCCTCTGCGGACACCAAGCCCAGCTGCCAGGGAAAGGTTTCAGACCCACAGTGGCGCCCCCACAATTTCTGGGTCAGTGGGAAGCTGGGGAGCACACAGACTCACACCACATTATTCTTCATATTTCATCAGATTTAAACAATTTTAACCTTCGCTCTCTGAGGACAGAGAAGCTGCTGTACTTGAAGTGGAAATCACCAGACTTTGAGTAATGTGAGCCACTTCTGCATTCCCAGGTAGGCATCCAGTTGGTGCCATGACCTTGGCCTAACCCTGAGCATCACTTGTCTGAGCATCACTTTCTTCATTTGGAGAATGGGAGGAAGTTAACTGCAGAAGGTTCTGATGAGATACGCAGATTTGACACTAATGCCTAGATAATGGCTGTTCTTCATTTTGAAGGTTCGATTCATTTGCTGCCCTGAACTGAAATGGGTTGCCAATCTACTCTTAAGCCATTTTATAGTTTAAAAAGAAAAAAAAATGTGAGTTTCTAAAAGCTAACAAACAAAACTAGGAGAGGAAGAAAGGAGATGCGCTGCTACATACATTGGCTAGGGGCAAAGCAAAAGGCTTCTCGGGTAGAGCAGTTGGTTTCCCACCATTTATTCTTTAATAACTTCTACTGTAATATTTCTGGGGCACATCAAAGGACAATAACAGCCCGATGTTGGTAATCCCTCTCACATATAAAAACTTTCATTGCAGAGTGTTAAAGGCATCACTCTGTCTGAGAAATGAGCTTCAATAGGAGTTGCCTGTTATTTTCTTTCCTGTCCTCCGGTAACAGCACCAGCTTTTTCTCTCCAGCGATGCAGCGCTATGTGGCCAGTCTGCTCTGATGGCCACAAATGATCAATGAGATTCGAAATCTTTGTGGCAAAGAGGAAGAGAAGTTTGGGAGAATACTTCTCTGTGCTAGAGACCCTGAAAGGGGTACACTCTAATTAGCACGAAAAGCTTGTAAATACTGTAAATATTGGTTTTGTTGTGTCTTTAAAAGCCATGGGATTTTATTTAAACTTGATCATTTCTGCATTCCCATATATAAGATTTTATTGAAACTTTTTTTTTTTGAAAACCTTCCCTAAAAAAGTGGGGTTAGGGACCAGCAGGTAGTGTAATGGCTATGTTGCTGGACTCCCATGTAGTGGACCGCAGTTCACATCCCAGACCCACTGACTTAAAACTCATGTCAAGCACGTGTGCGTGCGTGCCCAAGATCCTGAGAGGAGAATGGAGGAGAAGGGTTTGTGGCGTGGCCATCTCCCCTGGGGAGTGATTTCTCGCTTTCTGTCTCTCTCTGTCTGTCTGGCAAGCACACATGCCCTATAGCAAAAACTTCTCTGGGAAAAAAAAAAAAGTTGGGGTTATTTTTGAGAGAGTACCCTCACAACAGGGTCTTCATTCCACAATCCAGCCTTTACCTTCAGTCAGCCCCAGCTTATGGGAAACCCAAGAGGTTCAGGGAGCTTTATGGATTTGAACTGAACATCTTTCCATGTGGACTGCCCCACAGAGCATTGGTTTTACCATGCCACCACTGTCTGGCCCCCCCGCTTTTATTGTTTTGTTTTGTTTTTTTTTTAATCAGAGCTGCACAAGGTAGGGACCACAAACGAGGTCTCTTCACACCACAGTTCCCTTCCCCCAGCCATCCTGCTAGCCAGGATCTTGGGCAAACAAGCATTCAATGTGTTTTAGGTGGGCCTGGGACCCATTAAACCCTTGGTTGGCCACATGGTTTTCAGAATTGCAGATGATGCACTGCCATCTGCACCACTGAGGCTAGGTCTGAAAAATATTTCTAGTTAAGTACCCCCAAAGCAGAATTTGATTTCCCTGCTGCAGATCTTAGTAACACAAACTAAAGGACAGTAGCTAATCTTTTTTTTCCTGCTGTGTACTGGTTCATTGGAAAAGTCATGACATATTTTTTCTGTTTTTCTATGCAAAAATGTATCATGACTTTTCAGTCGACCCAATATCATGCAAATGTTAGAGTTAGAAATGTATAATTACTTAAAAACTTTGTTCCGCCTAATTATAGGATTCATTTCCTTTAGAGGATCACTCTAGGTTCTAGAATTGCTACATTTTCCCCTTTTATTAAGAAACTATAAAGGTTAAAGACTACTCATGGTATGTACCTAGTAAAAGTGATCAGTAAATTACACTTTGCCAAAACCAGTGGTCAATTTCTGACCTCTCCACTTAAACTCACAGCTTTTGGACTGACTGACCACCTACTTCCTTCTTTTATATTAATATGCCTGAGGATGTGTGTACTTGCATACACAGAGAGAGTGAGAGCACACACACCAATAGGACCAGTCATGACACAATCCTTTTTCCTCCATTTCTTCATCTTGTCAAGATCCTGGGTATATGCACTCATGCCTAGCATGTTGCCACTAAGGCCAGGCTGGGATCTCAACTGTGGTTGGCCATGTGGGATCCAGCTCCCTCTGTACAGTGCTTAAGCACTGTACTATGGGGCCAGCACCTCCCCATTCCTTAACACATTTTCTCACCAATCACCCAACCAAAGATCCTTCTCCTTCCCATACTATCCTGACCTGTTTATATTCTTCATGGCTCTATAAGGATTTGAAACTACCTCATTTATTAGTGTTTCTGTATTATCTGGCTTTATCCCCACATCTAAAACTTCCTGGCACACTGCAGACACCCCATAAATACTTGTTGCCTGACTCTTAGTATTTCCTTTTAACACATAAAGAGACTAAAGCTCAGAGGAGTGAGGCCACTTGCCTAAGACTGCACAGGAAGTTGCTAAACCGGAAACTGAACCCAAGACTGTCTAATGTTGAGTTCATACTTAACTACCTTTATACCACGGAAAAGATGACTCCGGATATATGTCTAAGAACCAGGATGGCAAATATTTTCCCTAAAGGGGCAGATAGCAAATATTTTCTAACTTTATGAGCCATATACTCTTTGCTGCATTTTAAAAACAGAATATGTCACAGATATAAGTCTGTTCTTACTTCAAGGAGTCATACAAATAGGCGATAGCTGAATTTAATCCATGGCCTTAATCTCTGCTCAAAACAATAGGATCATTTTCTGCTGGGTTCATACCCTAGTCTTGAGCCCAAGACTCCTGTGCAGAATCAATTAAGATACGTGGCATGAATTATTTCGGCCTCTGCCCCCTCAACAGCAAGATTCTCAAGGGTAAGGACCAGACTTAGGAACACCCTGCGGCTAAAACAGTTCATTTCCAACAAAAAGGAGTTGGATAAATTCCTATGGATGGATACTTTGACCAGAAAGAGAGAGAAATCTGAGAAGTTCCATTTGTCAGAGCATAGTAAAATGGGATCAGAAATTGAAAAAACTGTTGAAAAGTCAATGCTTCCCTTTCTAATTAAGGCTTTCTCCCTATGGAGAATGAGCGCGTCATCAGGAGTGAGATGGGGGACATAACTGCTCTCACTTTGCGGGTCTCCTAGACTCCTGCCCTGCTGGGAATAACTTTTGGCTACTGCACAAAGAGTCCAAAAAGTGAGTCCCTCACAGCATGAAGATACTTTTAGCGGTAGGACACAGAGTAGGTTTTCTCTTGGTCTTTTATTCAGTTGTTCACAGAAAAGGACATTCTATGACCTCTTTTTTGCTCTGAAGTAACAAAAAAAGCCAAGTGGTTGCTTGCCTCTGGATTCTGCAGCAGCCCCCCCACTTCAACAGCCCCTTTCTGCTCCTCTGATGCCAAGTGTTGTTAGGGGAGAGGGGTACCTTTCCATTTCCAAAAGAGGGCATTTCTTTTTTTTTTTTTTTTTCTTGGAGAGGTTTTTCGCTATAGGGCTCGTGCGCTCGCCAGACAGCCAGAGAGAGAAAGAGACATAGAGACAGAAAGCGAGAAATCACCCCCCAGGGGGGGTCACGCCGCAATCCCTTCTCCTCCATTCGCCTCTCGGGATCTTGGGCACACACGCACACGCGCCCGGCGTGAGTTTTAAGCCACTGGGTCCGGGACTCGAACCGCGGTCGACTACGTGGGAGTCCAGTGACATAACCATTACACTAACTGCTGGTTCCCAAGAGGGAATTTCTTCAGGAAGCTGTAACTCACTAGGAATCCTGACAGCACCAGCGGAAGAGAAGGAAGAGCAGCCCCACTGACAGTCCTCCGAACCATCGTCAAGTGTTCCCCTGTATTTTTATTTCTCCTCTAGGCCAGTACTATGGCCTAGTGGTTAGGGGAGCCAGACTCCACATGGCCAACTGCACCCCAGGCACCTATGTGAGTGTGCCCCAAATCCTGACTGAATAGAGAAACGGAGGAGAAGGGACTGCAGAATGATTACACTCCATTGTGCATGCTTCTTCTTCTCCTTCTCCCTCAGTCTCTCTCTGGCAAATGCACACACCCTCTAACAAAATTTCAAAAATAAATAAAATCAGTACTCTTCAAGGGAGGGATGCTTAGGAAAAAAACATGTAGAGACTCAGTAAAACAAATGGGACACTTGGACAGAAGACATTTTAACATAGCAATTTTGACACTACCATTTTAAAGCAGTCATTTTGATGGTGGTATGAAACTACTTGGAATTCTAGGAAATACTGAGAGATACTTAGGTGAATAATTTTAGATCAGCAAAGATGTACAGTTGCCAGTTGAGTTCTTTACTCTTGAAGACAAGGGTTATATCCCTATCTTGTTTACCACTGCATTCTTTTTTTAAAAAAGAGGTTTTTGCTATAGGTTGTATGCACTCGCTGGAGAGACAGAGAAAGACAGAGAGACAGTAGGCAAGAAATCAACTCTCAGGGGGATGGCCATGCCCCAATCCCTTCTCCTCCATTCTCCTCCTGAAATTTTGGGCACACACGCACACATGCCCAGCATGAATTTTAAGCTGCTGGGTCTGGGACTCAAACCATGGTCAGCTACATGGGAGTCCAGTGACATAATCACTATGCCATCTGCTGGTTCTTGCCATTGCATTCTTAGTACCTAGCATGGTACCTCAAACAGAGGAAGGGCATCCTAGTTACTGTAAAAAATATAATTTCTATGACTCTCACTACTTTTACCTATGTCCAGTGCTGACACATAGTAGGTGAATAAGGTGTTGAAAAAATAAATTGTTACCGTCATTACCGTTATTGCAACATAACCACCACCACTCCCATCAACTCTCTATTAAAAAGGCAATGGGACAGGCATTATGCCTAGATTATTTCAGTTATCATTCCCATTTTACAGAGGAGAACACTGAGACTCAGAGAAATTAAGTAAGTATCCTAAGACAAACACATAGTATGTCATAAAGTGGGTATAAATGATATTATTATCATTACTCTTGGTCAAATAAACTGAAGGAGATGAGAAATAGGCTCAGAATTAAGAAGAGGGTTATACTTCACATCTCTATTTTTATTTCTTAAGCATGTCTTTTCACTGAAAGGAATCATAGATCCTCAAAGAAATTACTGAGCCCAAATCTCCACCAGAAAATAAACACAATGAACTAGCTAAATTTGTCATAGAAAGCTATCAACAACTACTGGAGTCATGGAAAAATGATTTAGAGCCAATTTAAAAGAGGCTCCCACTGACCAAAGATGAAACACATTCAAAAAGAACAATGAATGTGGTAGAATGAAATAGATTAAATACATAAAAATCCATGAATTCCATAATAGCATTTAAAGAAATCATTGGTCACCTTTAAAAGTTAGGACGCCAATGTATGATTTAGAAAACATACAAATGCATAAATGAAGAGGAAGACCAGCATTTATCCTGCCTTTTTTCCTAAAGTTTGTTTGTTTGTTTGTTTGTTTGTTTCTTTATTTAAATTTAACCAGAGAGGGTCAGAGAGAGTGAAAGAAAGAAAGAAATTGAGAAAGCAAGTTGCCAGGTCCAGGACTCAAACCACAGTCGGCCATATGGGAGTCCAGTGCCCTTAACTACCACACCACCTGTTGGCCCCTATCCTGCCTTTCTTGAATGGTCATTTCAAGGTAAACAAACAGTCATGGAGAGAATGTTATTCCTCACAGAGGAATCACAGATAATGAAGACAGAACAGAATAAGAAACTTATTTTACAACTCTTAGTGAAATAATGGGTCTAGGATACCACAACCATGGCTGTGAAAACTGTGCCTTAAAGTTTGATAAGGGACTTGGTATAGAAGACATCAGACTGACAGCACCTACATCTATGAAACAATCCTAACCTATATTGGATTGCAGGGAAAGTCATGACACATGACACATTTTTGCATAGGAAAATAAGTCATGATTTTCCTGGACAACGTAATAGAAGTTAGATAGCCAGATATTATATCAGCTATTCCCATACTTTGCATAATAATCATCTGGGAAGTTTTCAGACTCCCAATGCTCTGGTACTGTCCCAGTTCAATTAAATCACAATGTCTTCAAAGAAGTCAAGCAGTAGTGGTTTTGTTTTGTTTGTGTGTTGGTTTTGTTGTTGTTAAATTTATTTATTTATTTATTTGCAGTTTTAAAGATTCCTTGGGTAATTCCACTGCATAGCAAAATTCAGGAGTTATTTCATTTTGTGGCTCATGATGTGATCCAGTAAAGGAAATGCAATGCTGCCTATGATGTGTTATCACCTAACAACCTTTAAATCTAACTAAATACTCACTCAAAACTTGGAGAACAGAGACGAGAGTAGCAGTTAGCATAATGGCTATGTTGATGGACTCCCATGTAGTCAACCACGGTTCGAGTCCTGGACCCGGTGGCTTAAACTCATACTGGGCGCATGTGCGTGTGTGCCCAAGATCCCAAGAGGAGAATGGAGGAGAAGGGATTGCAGCATGGCCATCCCCCCCGGGGGGTGATTTCTCGTTTTCTATCTCTCTGTCTCTGTTCATCTTTCTGGCGAGCGAATGCAACCTATAGCAAAAACCTCTCAAAAAAAAAAAAAAAAAAGAAGCTTGGAGAACAGAAAAAACATGTTAAATAATGAAACTACAAGGAAACAATCACAGAAATCTGAAGTGTGATGTATTACAAAGTGGCTCATTTTTTCTTTTTTCTGGAAAACAAATGAACGATATTTTTTAAATGGGTGAGAGTAGAGGATCTTTCTTAAAATATAGATAGAAGAGTTATGGTTTTGACTATGAAGGAGTAACTTATATCAGACTAATCTTCTTTCACAAAATAATAATAGCTGCATTAAAAAATAGATCAGCTGTTTAAAAGTTCTGCAGAACAGTCGATGAATCTGTTTTAAGAAGCCTAAATTTTGCAGAGCAAATTAAGAAAACCCATTGGAATAAGCCCCATAATTAAAGAAAATTTTTGTCTTAAGGGAAGAGACCAACTAGAAGACAGCCAGAGCTTAAAAGAGTTTCTCTTGAAGTAAAGGAGTTGCTAGGACTTGAGAGGCTAAAATTTCTGAGAAATAGGGATTACTGAACAGTGAGTCAACATTCCTAATGTAATTTCCCTGTAGACATTTGCAGATTTCTAAACTTCAAAAATGTGGAAAAAGAGGTCAAGAAACTGAGCAAAAGTCACTTGCTGAAGGACTAGAAAGCTGAGGAGAAATTTTGTCAGTCTAATAAGGTGGGGACACAAAAATTGGAATTTAGAACCCACTAAGAACAAAGGAGCATGATAAAAATATCGAACTTTGAGTTAAGAAACCTGAAAGGCTTGAGGTGTTAGGAAAACTAAAACTAGACCAAACACAACTTTAAAAAAATCTCATTTCCTTATTGGATCTCTGTGAGCTGCTTACATTGTATTCACCTATCAGATTAGTAACATCTCTCTGGAATAAATTAACAAATCCACAGAAAGGAAATACTAATAGGAATGGACTGGAGTTACTTGTTCAGAAGAAATATTTCCCAGAAAAGCAATATAAAATTTAAATAGAATTGGGACCAGCAGATGGCATAATGATTACGTCACTGGACTCCCACATAGTCAACTGCAGTTTGAGTCCCAGACTCGGCAGCTTAGAACTCATGCCAGGCACATGCATGTGTGTGCCCAAAATCCCAAGAAGAGATTGGGGAAGAAGTGATTGCAGTATGGCCATTTCCCCTGGGGGTAATTTCTCATTTTCTGTTTCTCTGTCTGTCTCTCTAGTGAGTGTATGCACTCTATAGCAAAAAATCTTTCACTGGGGACCAGCAGTTAGCATAATGGCTATGTCGCTGGACTCCCACGTAGTTGACCGCGGTTTGCGGACCTGGTGGCTTAAAACTCACGCCAGGTGTGTGTGCGTGTGTGCCCAAGATCCTGAGAGGAGAACAGAGGAGAAGGGATTGCAGTGTGGCCATCCCCCCTGGGGGGTGATTTCTTGCTTTCTATCTCTCTGTCTCTCTCTGTCTTGTCTGGTGAGTGCATGCACCCTATAGCAAAAACCTTTCAAAAAAAATTAAATTAAAAAAAAAAGAAAAAAAAATCTCTCACTTAAATAAAAAAAAGACACAGACACACACACACACACACACACACACACACGGAATTAAGCATACCCAGTAAATTGGGGTAAATATATATAAACAAACATTGATTATTTAAAGTAATGAAAAACTTCTTTTGGGTGTGGGGTTGAAATACATAGCAATACACAAAATGCGGGATAAAAGTGGAGTCAACCAAATTTATTATAAATTTCCTATAGCACAAATACTTAGAAGACATTGCCAAACTAGATCAATAAAAGAGGTGCACCTTTTAGAAAGGTAAATAAAACTGTTTTTATCTACAGATGACATAATCATGTCTATAGAGAAGGTTTAAAATCTGTGTATATATATATATATATATACACACACACACATAAATATAAAGCTACCAGAACTAAATGAATTTAGCAACAAATACAAGGACAATATACAAAAGTCAACACTGTTTCTTACAACAGAAATGAACAATTGGAAAATAAAACTAGAAGTAAAATTCCATTTACCCTAGCAAAAGAAAATGAAATATGAGGAGACTTTAAAATTTTTATGGAAAAATGGAATTATAATACAAGTTTATTCTAGGGAAAAATTTTTTTAAATCAATGGACAGTTTTGTTTTATAATATGCATTTCCCAGGAACTTTTTGAAGATTTCTCATATATTTAAGACTTTTATACTGAAAACTACAGAATATCACAGAAATAAATTGATATGCCATCACATGGGATGTTCATTTGGAAACATTCATTGACCTATACCCTGAAAATGTCTGCACTTTTGCTATATTTGTGTTACTTCAATAAAAAATTTTAAGGTGGGAGATTGTTAGAAATGAAGAAATACTTGAGGCCAACAGATGGCATAGCAGTTACATTGTTGGACTCCCACATAGCTGACAGCATTTCAAGTCCCTGACCTGGTAGCTTGAAACTCATGCCAGGTGCATGTACATGCATGCCCAAGATCCTAGGAGGAGAATGGAGGTGAAGGGATTGCAGCATGGCCATCCCCTGGGGCGGGGGGACTTCTCATTTTCCCTCTCATTTCTTTCTCTCTCTGTCTCTCTCTGGCGAGTGCACATGCCCAAAAAAAAAAAAAAAAACTCTTAAAAAAAAGAAAGAAACAAGTGAAGAGACACTTAAAAGTCATAGTGACCACAAACACTGTGTAGATGCTGCATGACAATTTGAAAAACATGAAGAGGAAGGAGAAAATTCAAACATAGACTAATTACTAGATGTTAAGGAATCATGGTTTATTTTATTGCATGTGCACTATGGTTAATTTTAAAGTCCTCATCTGTTTAAGAAATACTAAAGTATTTATAGCTAAAATAAGAAAAATAGGATTCATTTTTTTAAAAATCAGTAAAAAAATGAAAAAAAAAACGCATTTGCGCTAGAGGATAGGTTTATCGCCACAGAAGCTGGATGGCAGGCACATGGGAGTCCATTTATGGTATTCCCTTGACTTTTGCATATATAAGAATTGTCATTTTTAAAAAGTAAAAATAATTTTAAAGTGAGGGTGAGATTCAGGATCAGGGTACAGGGTCTGGGAGGGTGTGAAGATGTCTACTATGCCTATGATCTAAATCCTGTTCTTGTCACCTTAAAGTTCAAAATATCCACAACATCAAAATGCCTGTGTCAAAATGTCCTGCTTCAGAACATACATGACAAGAAATTTCTCAGGGGTCCAGAAACATGACAAGCAAGAATAGAATGGAATTTAAGAGAGCCCAATTAGATCTTGAGTGACAGCCAGGCAGATATATGATGACAAACAGTGCCCTTCCTGGCTCCAGAGACTGATCTATTTTGAGCCCAAAGGGAAAAAAGTACAACCCAAGGAATATTGCCATCATTCTTCTGGTGTCCAGTTATCTCAATCTGAAGCCTACCTAGGTTTTGGTAGGAGGAGAGTAAAATGGGCAGAAAAACAGATTCTGATGGTATCAGTCAGCATCCTGGCAAGCAGCAGCAGTCACCCTCATCTGAAACTTCAAAGAGAATTAAATGTAGGAACTGGTTTTAGAGGTTGCAGGTTGGGTTACAAATTGAGGATTTCAAGGAACTGGGACCAGCTGCAGCGAGATGCCTTAGTACATACACTGGGCCTAAAAAAGCCAAGTGAGGGGCCAGCAGGTGGTATGGTGGTTCAAGGCACTGGACCTCCCACATGGCCAACCATGGTTCGAGTCTCAGACCTGGCAGCTTGTTCTCTCTCTCTCTTTCTCTCTTACTCTGTCCCTCTCTAGTCAAATTAAAATTAAAAAGTTTAAAAAGTTCATAAATATATATATATACACACACATATATATTCATTTATTTGATATATATATATATACATATAAAGCCAAGTGAGAGAACATATTTCTAAGGTCTGGTAAGATAAAGGGAGGTGTGGTGGGGGACTGTCAACAAAAACTAGAGTTGTTAAGGAGCACAGACCCTGTAAGGAACATGATGAGATAGGCAGAACGCAATGGGAGTAATATTAGCCACTGTCTTTCCACCCATTGCCTGATGTCTTTCTTAGATGATCTTCCATTGATCAAACCCCACTGGAAACCACAGTCATGGGAGTTCAGATGATGCAGTCTGTGGAGGTCATCCCCTGGGGTCAGCAAGTTGGGCAGAAAAGGCTGCTTAATATTGTATAATAGGAGAAGGGGGGTGGAGAGTAACCATCACAGCTCCTAAAGAAGGATTTAAACCATCCTGAAATAAATAAGGTCTTCGAAGCCACAACTAGTTAGAACTGGATGTCATTTGGAAAAATCTCTAATTGATTCAGAATCATAGTTTTAAGTCTAACTAAAATGGGGATAAATATTTCTAAACATTACACAGGAAGCCTGAGAAGAGTGAGTGATTAAAGATAGTTTTCACAATATTGATAAACAGAGCACTGGAGAAATGTTAAAGAGCTTCTCCTACTCAGACTTGGGCTTGTAAAACAAAAAAAGCTTTCCTTCTATGTTAAACATTTCCAAAGTAAATGAACAGAAAAAGTAGAAAAAGATGGTTATATTTTCCATGGAACTTTAATCATCACTCTATTAAAGAGAAGAATTTTGGACACAGTTGGAAACAAACCCAAGGGCAGATGGGAGGAGCATTGCTTGTGACAGCGACCACTGAATCTTTATCCCATTCATTAGCTTTGCAAGGACTGGCCTTTGTCTTCCACACCTCTTCTCCCCTCACTCTCCTGAGCATGGGGTCCTCTCTTGGTTGGTGAAGCCAACTCTGCTTATTCTCTCCAGAGGCTCCACCTACACTATGTTGCTTTTTTCTGCCCTTAAAGTGCTTTCCTCATTTCCTCCACTTAACTCCTACTCTCATCTCAGCTCTACTGTCACTTTCCAAGGGAAGCGTTCCCATTTTCCCTAATGAGATTAGAACCCCTAAGACACACTTCCGTAGCACCTAGAACCTTTCCTTCATGGGAACTCTTTCATATATTTTGGTATGATTATTTAATACCATCTGCCAATCTAGCTGAATTGTTAGTTCCATGTGGCAAAGACTTTGAGGGTCTCTGTGCATAGAAACCAGATTTTCACATAGTTTCTGGCTCATGGTAGGAGCCAGTTATTACGGAATGAATGAGTCTTCACTATGGGAGAGAATTATTTTTGTTCTTCAACATACAAAGATACTTCAAAAAGATGGATGTTATCAGAACATAAAGCTTTTAAATATATATTAGAATTAACCCAATATTCTGATTGTATTTGGACAATTTTCATGTAAGGGAAGATTTGGCAGTTCACATAAGTGTTTCCAAGTTACCCAAGACAAAATATACAAAAACATCTTATTTATTTATTAAATGAATGCTGGGTTGCAAATATTTGGCAAGGCACTAAACTGAACCCAAGATCTAGGATCTCAAATGCAAAAAAGGTTTTTCAGTAAAATCAAGCTATTTGCATTCCTACACCTGTGTACGTGCTGTGCATAGACAGACAGCCTTGCAAACAGATTATTCAACATGCCAATGTACTCCTGCGCTACAAGTCAGAGAGGACCACTCGGTCCTCCAACATCCTTATTTCTTTACACTCATTCTCTACATCTAGGGTAGCAAACCCACAGTAAGAAGTTCCCTCAAAACCAGAAAGTAACAAACTGACAGAATATATTTCCTTGCCTCTGGAAGAAGTGTGATTATCATTAGAATTAACTGACATAACCTTTAGGATTTGGAATCTACATTCTGTCTGTATTTATGAGGTGAACTATCAGATTTGGAACAGTATACCATGGTTCTTAAATGCATGTTTCCAAAACATGGCCCTCATCAAAACTGTGTTGCATGCCAACACATTTAGACAATGCCATATATTATATACTTGCTATGAAAATTTAAAATGTACACCGATATAGAGAATGTAGAACCCTGTGGCAAGTAGAGTCTGGCAAATGGAAGCATATTTATCACACATCTTTAACTACTACTCAGTTTAATTTCAAAAAGTTCCTATTCCTGTCCTGAAGACCATATTTTAGAAAATGCTATATTTGAGGAAAGATGTTCTAGAATAGATAGGTATCACAACATTGAGAATGAGTAAAGTTAACATTTGTCCTACACTGGACTAATTGTATATATCCTTCTTTCCTGCATAGGGGTCTGCCCCACAATATTTTAATTCTTAATATTTCTCCCTTTAAATGGGAAATAGTATTAGAAAAATAATCAAAGAGGATAACTTAACTGATACCCTAAAATATTGAAATTTTAAATAAATTCATTTATATTTCTAGTAGTTTTACTGAAAAATGGTATTATTAATCTAAACAGACACATTTATCAATATATATTGAATATATGAATATGAATGTAGGTGTTTTATAGATGTCCTATCTACTTAGAAATAAATATACAGACATCTTGATGTAAAAAGTATACTAAACTTGCATGATTCATAATATAAAACATTTTCATTTTTTTAAATAATTATTTTATTTAACTTTATTTATTTATTTTAATTTGACCAGAGACGGACAGAGTAAGAGAGAGAGGGAGAAGAGAGAGAGAGAGAGAATGTAAGAAAGCAAACTGTCACATCCGGGACTTGAACCATGGTCAACCATGTGGGAGTCCAGCATCTTTAACCACCCAAAACAAAACATTTTCTCCCACTGTCTCACTTAACTTGATTAGATAGTAATCATTTTTCCCTGCCCCTAGATAAAAACCCTAGCAAGCCTATAAGATTGGTGTTCCCAGGTAATGGACAATTCTAAAATAACTACACATTACAAGCAGTCTCAATTGAGAAAACACAAACTCTGCAACCATGGACTAATCAACTTTCTGTTTTTATCTTTGTGTTGAATCTCTCCCTTTTGCAGTTCAACCCTGTTCAAACTTCATCTCACCCCTGCAATGGGATGATGGAAGTGGTGATTTTCTCCTCCTCCATACAATCCCAGTGTTGCCCCACCTTACTAATGTCCTGACTCTGTCAAGGCTGAAGAAACTAAGGGATAGGAGAAGTCTTCCCTGGGCTGATATCATTATACACTGGTTTTGCTGCCAGTGGGTCTAAGAAATAGTTAAAGCTGATGCTTTCTTTCTTTCCCAGACACTACAGAGGTCTCCTGCTGGATCCTTCTCTCCATTCCTTTCCTAGGTAACTGTTTGTGATTCCCATCATGATTCCTAGGATATTCAGCAATCTGGCTGGGACCTCACAGGCTGCTTTCCCATGACCCTTTCAGGTATATATTAGACTGGATCCTAACAACCCCACACCGACTCTCTCTTTTTCACAGTCCAGATCTGGTCAAAGGAAACACTCTCATATCCCAAGCCCTGATGAATTCTGGGAAATGTAGGCCAGTTCCAAAGCAGCAGCATTCACACCCTGCCTCCCAGGCAGATGGCCAGTCTCTCTTTTCACCTTTGAGACTTTCTAGGTAAGTCAGACCCCATTGCATAGGCCACTCAAAGTTCCTCAAGCTCCATTTATACTGCAAACCTCTGGGCCTTCCAACTTCAAGAAACACAATTGGAGCTCTCTGATTAGTTCTCTTAATGGTCCCTGTTGGGGCTCGAGGTTACAAGATAGTACACTTCATTCTTTCTCCTAAGAGAGTAATGATGACTCTCTGTATGACCTTAAACTTACCAGAGGGTGCATAAACTCACCAGAAAAAGAGAGGAGGGGGAAAGTGGAAAAGCACCACTTCTATGGGGGATGGTCATGACTCAATCCTTTCTTCTCCACTTCTCCCTTCTGTCAGAATTTTGGTCATGCACGTACATACACAGTGTGTTTTTCAGCTTCCAGGTCTAGTACTCAAACCACACAGTCAGTTACTTGCAGATCCAGCCACCTTAACCACCATACCACTGACTGGCCCTGAATTCATGACTTTCTATATTTGGAGTGGTAGTTGCCTTTTGATAGTTCCTCAATTAAGCCCAAGACAAGCAAGACAACAACCATTCTAACATCCTGTTGGGTCGCCAGACAAATCATGATGCCTTTTTGCATAGAAAAATAAGTCATGACTTTTCTGATAATCTAGTATTATCCAAATCCCACATGTATACGTGTACATGTGTGGTATTTTACTATACAGTTTCAAAGCAATCCTTAATTCAACAATAATCTCCAATTCTCACTGATCACTACCGATCTGGGTAATAGTCATCGTTATAAACAGCGTCATAACCAAAAGCTTACCTTGAGAATTTTCCACTCCATATGTTCCCAGGTTAGAATAAATAAGACCTAATTGAAATATGTGGAATTAAAATAGACATCCAGCATATTCCTCACATACTAAATTACTCACAATTTACTAGCTATGGTTGACATTCCTGATATTGCCCTAGATGTATCAACTTTTACAGGAGCCCAGATGGTCAGAAAGAACTTTACCAAATTTGATACTGTTTTTAATGGAATAATTTTAAATATTCTTTTAACAATCAACTTGGGACCAGAAGTTAGCGTAATGGCTATGTCACTGGACTCCCATGTAGTCAACCACAGTTTGAGTCCTGGACCTGGTGGCTTAAACTCACACCAGGTGCGTGTGCGTGTGTTCCCACGATTCCGAGAGGAGAATGGAGGAGCAGGGATTGTGGCATGGCCATCCCCCCCTGGGTGGTGATTTCTCACTTTCTGTCTCTCTTTCTCTCTCTTTCCGGTGAGCGCATGTGCCCTATAACAAAAAAACTTCTAAAAAACAAAGCAAAACTAAACAAAAAAACAAAACCAAAAAAACACAAAACAAAACAAAAACAAGGGGCTCAGAGCTGCATTGAAAGAAAACTACTTAGCGGTATTTGCAATTAAGAGGACTGAAAGCTACCAGAATAAACTAATAAATTCCTACCACTTCTAACCAGAGCTGGGAAGTAATGCATGGGCCAAGAATGTAAGAAAAAATGAAAGTACATATATCCATATGGGCACATGTATAAAATGCACACACACATACACATATGTATATTTAACCATAAAATTAGAAAAATGGTATTAAAACTAATTTTTTTCTGCTTCTGTCCTCCCAAAGAAGATTTCTGTAAATTCTCTGAGAAAAATACTCTCTAATAGTTAAGTCAGACCACTAATCATCATCCTTTATCTGGGGCTGTCAAAGAAGAAAACATTTTAGATCTATTCACAATAAAATAAAAGTTTCTTTCCAATTCAATTCTCTTTAAGACTTATTTTCACTATTATGCTCAAAGATCTAAAATGACTCGATTAATCAGCCAAAAAGGACATTTTAAATATTCTCAAACTAAGAAAACTTTATAAAAATAAGAATAATGATGCCTTTGTGGGAACATGTTCTCTAATACAGGAAAAGTAGGGAAAAAATGAAAAAGGAAAACAATTTTTGAAAGAAAAAAAACCTCACTAATGTTTTCAAGAGACAGGGACAAAATGGAGTTACTTACAGTAACCAAGGTCTTAAAGGTTAAGGTGAAAAAAAACCAGCAAAATCATACAACACCAATTAGTTCACTCTTTACCTGGCCTTTAATTCAAATCAGAGCACTGCTCTCTCTGCACTATTTCAAACAATTCACCAAAAAAACCCAAAAAAACAAAAAAACAAAACAAAACAAAAACTAAACTGAAAAAAGAAAGAAGGAAAACTTTATTAAGTTACCTATAGCATGTGTAGCAAAAACTGCAAGGTTACCATTCAGCAATTATGATGCTCCAGTTTATTTTTAAAATAGCTCAAAACTTCACATGCTCAAGAAGTGGTCCTAGATACAGCAAGAGCTCTGCATTTAATACAATGCAGAGTTTTCCTAACAGCTTCCCCCCGCCACCTCATAGCTTTCTTTCATAACCCTACATCATCCTCAACAGAAATATCCCTTTGGCAATGAACACCTTGTGGAAAGGCTTGGAAGAGAGCCCACTGTCTTTCTTTAGAACAAGGCAAAAAATACTCTTTCAGGGTAGCCATCCAATAGCTGAGTGCTTTTATCACTACACTGTGGGCAATTTAACTTGTTTTTAGGAAGGGTAGGAGCTAAGAGCAACACAAAGAGTAATAAGGGAATGAGAGGCTAGAATTGTCTCTGAAGTTAGAGTCTTTAGATTGAAACTTCTTAAATTTAGAAGGGCCTCAGAAATGAAGAAATCTTATAGCACATAAGGGAAGTGAGATTCAAAGAGGTGAAGGGCTTTTATGGAGAAACAATCCTCATCCAGTTCTTCAAGAGTATGTATGGGAATGAAGGATGAAGTGCCTGCAGTTTTTCGTTTGGTTGGCTTGTTTTTTAATTTGCTACAGGGTCTTGCATTAGAAAGGAAGAATGGGATGGGCAGGGGCACTCTCACCATAACGAACAGAAAAGAAAGCCAGACAAAGCCCCCCCCACACACACACACCTCCAAAACCCCCAAGAGGGGATAGCCATGCTACAATCCCTTCTCCTCCATTCTCTGGGAATTTGGGGCTGGCACCTGTGCACGCACACTCGAACCTGGCATGTTAAAATGCCTACAGTTCTAATTGGCCAACTCAAGCAGTAGTCTAATTGGTCCATTGTTGAAAATGTCAGTATTCTGATCGGTTGCTCTGTTGCAGCCAGAATCCATTTTCTCCCTGCGGAGGGGGTCCACTTTAGGACACTCAGCCTTCCAAGCTTTCTGCCTTCAAACAAACTCCCACAAAACAGCAGCCAGAACCACGAGTCTCCCATCCAGGACTCATTCTGGCCAGATACAGACAAACAGTCACACACCAAGAAAGCAATCTGTGTACCAGGTAGTTTTAACAACTTACAAATAATGCAATAATAGTGACCCAACAGAAATATGCTGTGGGTTGAAATCAAAGAGTTCGTGAGGAAGAATGAGGCACAAAATTTTCTTTATGTCTCAATATGTAGGGTTCAGGTTTCTAAAGTAAGTCATTCCCAAGTTTTTCAAGGTTAGGGGGGAAAAGTTGCAAGTTAAAGGACATACTAGACCAGAATGGGGAAGGCAGAGGAAACTACGACAGGCTGATGTCAACTTAGTATCAATTATATATACATATGTATATTTAATTATCATTTATTAAAATATTGAAAATTATTGCATAATTCAAACAAATTCATACATTGCCTAGACTTGATTGAGCTTTTGTGATGGAATAATGCAATATAGTGTAAATCAGTTGGCTCAAAATGTAAAATTAGAGACCAATTACCTCTGTAAGGGAGTCATAAATCCAACTTGTACTTTTCTAACTGGGTTAACAACTCATGATGCCAGTTAAATTCAGAAAAATCAATTTTCTGGGCTTAAGAACAATTGTGCATGATATTTTATCACCTCAGCCTAGTGTACCAGGTGGAAAAGTCTAGATCTGGGGAGTAGCATATGTATAGGGGCTGGGTAAAAACTAAAAGCAAAACAAACACACACCGAACATTGAATATTGCTCAAAACACCGACGACATGCCAGGTAAATGGAATGGGGCCACTTACATGTAATAGGCAGATCGAAACCTGGACACTTGTAATTCAGTGAAGTATTGCAGGAAGGAAGGCAAAATAATGCTTTTCTTATTTGGCAAAAATTCCCCGAAGCTAAAGAAGTGAGGTGAAAGACTAAGTAAGAGAACTTACCAAAAGCAGACCTTCCTGAATGCAGTTTTAGCTGCATTAAGCCAGAGTCCCTTCTCAGGTGCAATTTATTGACCTTTTCTTCGGTTGCAAACAGCTGAAAGCCCACTCAGACCTCCCCATCCCCAGGGGTGGGGGCAGGAGTGATTGATAGAATAAAGCTACAGCAATGGCAGAAAATGAATAATACAACTTTTATGAAGGGCAGCTCAGTACTGCATGTAAGTATGTGTTCATGGGTGTATACATAAATAGATGTATAATATATTTTACACCTATATATGTAAAGAGAAAGAGAGAGAGAAGGAGATCTGACCCATAGTCTAGTGGTTAAAGCAGCTGGTTTCCACATGGCAAACTGTAATTCAAATCACAGCCCCTGTGACTTGAAAACACACTGGACGCATGTACATGTGTGTGACAGATTTCAAAAGGACTGAGAAATAGAGAAGAAGGGATTTCAGCATAACCACATGTCTAGGAGGATGCTATCTCTCTCTTAATCTCTGTCTCTGGCAAGCACATGTGCTCTCTAACAAGAGTAAAACAAAATAGATATCTGTGTATACACATAGATACATATGCACTCATATATATTATTATTTTTCACATAGAAATCCCATTTCTGTAAAATTCTTAAGAGATACTTGAAGGGTGCAAAGTTATAGATACAAAGTTCTTCCTTCATTGCTGCATTGCTTCTAAGAAAGAAGGTTGAAAGCAAACTAAAACTCCATCAAAGGCAATGATTAAGCAAACTGTATTTTGTCCACACAAAGTAATGCTATACTGGAATTATAAATTATGGTATAAAAATTCTATGGACATAGTAATTGCAGTTAAACAAAATAATATTCAATATTTTTAAAAAATTTAGATTTATTTAACTTTATTTGTTATCATTTTTTAAATTTATTTCCTTTTCCTTATTGGGCGCATGTGCTCGCCAGAAAGACAGAGAGAGACAGAGAGATAGAAAGCGAAAAATCCCCCCCCAGAGGGGATAGCCACACCGCAATCCCTTCTCCTCCATTCTCCTCTCGGAATTTTGGGCACACACGCACATGCGCCTGGTGTGAGTTTAAGCCACTGGGTCCGGGACTCAAACCGTGGTTGACTACGTGGGAGTCCAGCGACATAGCCATTATGCTAACTGCTGGTCCCTATTTTTTAAATTTGACCAGAGAGCTAGAGAGCGAGAAAGGGAAAGGAAGAAAGCAGGCTAGGACTTGAACTGCAGTTGGCCATGTGGGAATCCAGCACCTCAACCACCCCACCACCTGCTGGCCCCACACCACTGCTGGCCCCAGTATTACCGGGTACATAAAATTTAAGTGTCTTGGGAGTTGGGGGACAGTGAATAAGAAAGTCAAGAAAAAACAGTTCCACATATTATTCAAGCTTATTGCTGTTGTGGCAGGATAATAAGGTATACTTTTTGATATTTTGGTTTTGTTGGATTATTTCATTTTAATTTTCTGAAAATGGTTAGTACAATCTTTTGCATCTTTCTTACAACCTGAAAACAATACGGCAATTTCTATATTGAATCTTTTTTTAAAAAAGAAAGATAAGAGGGAGCGCAGCAACTATTTAGAAAAAGTAGAAAAACCAGGGCCCATGAGATTTTCACTACACAAAGCACTAACATCTGTCCCATATGGCTTCTGCTTCCACACAAAATTCGACTGACTGGTACATTTTATTGAGGAAGGGAAACAAATGTTCCAAGATTATTCATTTTTTCCACCTTACTTTTATGCTCTGTGGACCTAAAATCTCAAGTCTACGCCATGCTTCTGAAAGCAAATAACGCCCTTTCTGTACCTAAAGCATTGCTAGAAAACTCAGGAACTGTTAGCAGTTTTGCCTGTTTGGGCAACTGTTAATTCACAAAGCCAATGTTCTCATTTGAAAGCACAGAAATGGCCAGTAAGACATAGTATTAGAACACATGCCTCTCAGAGTCATTTCTGTATCTTAGTTTCATCTGGTCCAAACCAGGGTAAGATATTAATAGTTTGCAACACGAGTGAAGGAAACCTAGAAGGACCTTAGATGTCATTCAGTTTAATGCCTTCATTTTCCACAAGAGAAAACTCCAACCGGTCACCAACTGAGTGG
This sequence comes from Tupaia belangeri chinensis, assembly GCF_000334495.1. Classification (NCBI taxonomy): domain Eukaryota; kingdom Metazoa; phylum Chordata; class Mammalia; order Scandentia; family Tupaiidae; genus Tupaia; species Tupaia belangeri. The sequence goes on from NW_006204064.1 coordinate 1,042,831, forward strand.
GTTGGGACTAAAATGGAGGGTCTGACTCCCACTCTACTGTCTATCACTTCATCTCTAATTCCACTCCAAGATGTACTGTAGCTCCCTCTCTCTAGAGAATCTGAATATTTCCTTAGCTAATGTTGATATAAATCAGACTTTAGACATTCAGTGTGAGATACTGAGAGGACAAAAAGCAGCAAATCTAACATAATATACCGTTTAGCTTTTCTAGATGCATCGGAAAACACTTCGTAAGCTACTTTATACCATCCACTCTTGATTCTGTGATTAAAATAACAGGTAAAAAGTTCAGGGGAAAAGAGCTACATGGGTCACTTGGTGACATTTTTAAAATGTTTACTATCAGAGACACAAAATTTTAAATGTTTTTATTTTTTTCTCTCAAACCAAATATATTCACTATAAAACAGCTGGAAAATACATTATGCAGAAAAAGAAAACATCTTGCACAGTTCAACAAGGGATAACCACAAATAAACTTGTAATATATTGAACTTCGTGCCAGTGTTTTCTTTTTTCTTTCTTTCTTTTTTTTTTTTTTTTGAATGGTTGAGATCTTTTTATACTATTTAGATTGTTTCACCCTAACGTATAGTATAGCATTTTACCAACACATTAAAAACGATTTTTAGGGCTATTTCATGGCCTGTTGGTCAGAGTAGCTGGATCCCACATGACAATCACATGGTTTTAGTCCCCACTCCACAGCTTGAAAAACATATCATGTACATGTGCAGGTATGCCCAAAATCCCAAAAGGAGGGAAAATGGAGGAGAAAGTCTTGTGATATGAACATGCTCCATGCCAAGGGTGCTTTCTCCCTTTCTTTCTCTCTTGCTGTCTCTCTGTCTCTCTCTGGTTAGTGCACACATCTCCTGGCAAAATTTTTAAAAATTATTTATAAACATTATCTTAATATAAGAACAATATTCCATGATATGAATGTGCCTAGTTTTATTTAATTTTTCTTTATGCATGTCATTTAGACTTTTTCTATTTTACATATGCTATAATGAACATTTTGAGAAATAAACCTTGATTTTAATATCTGTTTATTTTCTTATCTTCCGCTCCTAAAATGGGAAATTGATATATAAAGAGTATGAACAATTCAAATGACCAGAAAGCTTGTAATAAATATTGTTGTTCTTGCCAAGAGTACATAAAAGTTTTGTTTTTTGTTTTAATTTTGCTATAGAGCACATGTGCTCATATACTATTTAGATTGTTTCACCCTAACGTATACCTAAGCATTTTACCAACACATTAAAAACGATTTTTAGGGCTATTTCATGGCCTGTTGGTCAGAGTAGCTGGATCCCACATGACAATCACATGGTTTTAGTCCCCACTCCACAGCTTGAAAAACATATCATGTACATGTGCAGGTATGCCCAAAATCCCAAAAGGAGGGAAAATGGAGGAGAAAGTCTTGTGATATGAACATGCTCCATGCCAAGGGTGCTTTCTCCCTTTCTTTCTCTCTTGCTGTCTCTCTGTCTCTCTCTGGTTAGTGCACACATCTCCTGGCAAAATTTTTAAAAATTATTTATAAACATTATCTTAATATAAGAACAATATTCCATGATATGAATGTGCCTAGTTTTATTTAATTTTTCTTTATGCATGTCATTTAGACTTTTTCTATTTTACATATGCTATAATGAACATTTTGAGAAATAAACCTTGATTTTAATATCTGTTTATTTTCTTATCTTCCGCTCCTAAAATGGGAAATTGATATATAAAGAGTATGAACAATTCAAATGACCAGAAAGCTTGTAATAAATATTGTTGTTCTTGCCAAGAGTACATAAAAGTTTTGTTTTTTGTTTTAATTTTGCTATAGAGCACATGTGCTCACTGAAGAGACAGATAAAGAGGGAAGTGAAAAAGCACCGCCTAGTGGGGGTGGCCACACCACAATCTGTTCTATTTCATTCTCCTTTTGGGATTTTGGGCATATACGCACACAGGCCTGACATGTTTTTTTCCAGCTAGTGGGTCCAGGACATGGTCTTGAACCACATAGTCAGCCATGTGGGATCCAGCCACCTTAACCACCATGACTATCTTATAACCCTTTTTCAGTATTAAGTGTTTTTAAATCTTTAATATTACAGGTGACATAGATACCTATTTTATTACTATTAATTTTTTAAAATTTGCCACAGGGTGTGTCTATTCATCAGAAAGAGACAGAGAAAAGGGAGAGAGGAAGAGGAAGAAAGCATCCTCCATGGGGAATGGTCACACAGCAATCCTTTCTCTTCCATGTCTTCCTTCTGTGGGGATTTTAGCAGTATGTTTTTCAAGACACCAGCTCTAAGTCTTGAACTGTGTGGTTGGCCATATGGGATCCAGCTTTTTTTTTTTTTTTTTTTTTTTTTTTTGGTTTTTTTTTTTGAGAGGTTTTTGTCTTAGGGCATATGTGCTCACTGGAGAGAAAGAGACAGAGAGACACAGTAAGAGGGAAAGTGAGAAATCACCCCCTCCCCCGGGGTATGACCACACCACAACCCCTTCTCCTCCATTCTCCTCCTACGATCTTGGGCATACGCGCATGTGCCTGGTGTGATTTTGAAGCTACCAGATCTTGAACTTAAACCACGGCCAGCCATGTGGGAGTCCAGCGACATAAATGCTATGTCATCTGTTAGTCCCTGGGATCCAGCTAAATATCAGGCAGTAGGGTGGCCTGATCCCTCTTTTAATTTGAATCTCTGTCATTGAGTAGTTCCATTATACACATTGGCTATTGTGTTTCTCCTTTGTTGTGCCCATGCTTGAGGTCTTTGCTCATTTAACTATGTTGTGATTTAAAAAGTTTTTAAAAAGGGAAGCAATTTGATTAAAGATATCAGTCATGTTTTCTTGGATAAATAAAAGAAAAACAGGCCCTTTCTCTGGGGTCATGAAAGGCAGCAAGATGCCAGCAGGTCATGCAGGAGCTCTTTCTTCTAGATGTACTGGAGAATGGACTTTAAACAACTAAGGAGGTGATTCAGTATAAGAACTGGAGGTAGTCAAGCCACATATGCATTAATAAGGTTCTCTGACAGAAGAGATCATGCTAAACCCAATGTATCAAAAGCTTTGAGATCAGTAGGGTTACCATCCTACACTTCTGCAGTTTCATAGCATTCTAAGGGAAGTAAATAACAGATTTGCTGATGTATAAGGACCCACCAGACACTGCAGAAATAATAAACTTTACCTCTGAAATACAGAAGGCAACTTGCGTCTCAGGAAGAAATCAAATTTTTCCAATGTGGAGGTCCAAAGTAATTGCTGTGGCTGCTGTTTGTCATCTGACAAAAGAATTGTCTTTATAGTAAAGGACGTCCAAATGAGAGATTGTATATTAAGCTACTTTAAAAATAGCCTATAAAAATATGAAATGTAGAAAATTCAGATAGACACCTCTATCTCTTTATGTATTTTGGTCAGCGTCTCCACAAGCTTGTCCTGGACCTGGTGGTTGCTTTCTCACTTCCCCCCCAATACAAATAGTCTTTGTATAGCCTCATGCTTTTACAAATAGTCTTTGTATTGCCTCATGCTTTTACAAATATTACCACCTCTATCTCTCTCTGGTCAGATTAAAATAAATGAATGAATAAATAAAATTAAATAAATAATTCTTTTAAAATATAAAGAAAAAAATAGAGCCTTTAGGCAAGTTAATAGCCTTCCTAAATTCCTGAAAGCTTAGAAAAACAAAAATCCCTGGAATGATTAGTGGTGGGATAGAGAACACACTTTTTTTTCCAAGTAGATTTTGTATAGGCTCCATTTAATTAATGAAATATCCACACAGCTTTATGTGTCTGCCGATTCCAAGTATCAAATTAACAAAATATGGAAAATAAAATAGTTACATGATATTTCTTTGGTATGTGGCATATAAAAACCATAATCTCTCTTTTTAAAAACAGGGGGGAAAAAAAGGTGTTCTCATTCATAGCAATAGACTGAGCAGGCAAACTTACCTCCTGTCCCACTCAAAGTACTTTGCAAATGATACTGAAGGAACATGAAGGTGTAAACCCATGACCACAAAGATGATGGGAAGAAACCGTTAGATGATTGATTTCAGAAAAAGTCTGTTGACTTATGAACCATAGCAAAGGAAACCACAGCCTAAAAGGAGGTTGCAGCAAAGAACAGCCGTGCCTGAATACCCAAGAAAGACCCTCAGAAATAGCAGCTACAACACAGTGTGGAAGAGGTGAGTGGGACTGAAAAGATGAGGATTAAGTAAAGGTCAGTAGATGTAACACTGACTGCTGTCACTCCTAGTTCTCCATGTAGACTGGCCTGAGACCAAGCACTAGCTTCAAAGCAGTAAAAAAAAAATTTTTTTTTAAAGGGGGAAGGCAAAAGGGCAGTTATCATGGGTGTTAAAACTTCACTGTGGCATGTCAGGATCCTCCAGTTCCTACATACACATCCTAAACGGTACTCTTAGAGCCTGTCATTTAAGACCCATCCACTTAAAAACAGCATATAAATAGTCTGTGTATTGGCTCATGCTTTTACAAATATCACAAAACACCAGAAATCTAATATACCAAAGAAATACAGCACAGAAAAGAGCATTAGCAAGCAAAACAAGAAAAACATGACACTGGAAGAAACAAGGCAGAGAAAAGATATAAACTTTGTAAAGAATGTCTAGTATTCTCAAGAATGATTTGAAAAGATTTGGTAACTATAAAACAAAGCAGAATTATATCTAAAAGAAATAATCAGACAATACAAAAGAGTTCTTCAAGAATGGTACAATTGTTTAAGTAAAAATTTCAATTGACAGTCAAAAGGGAGGCTGGCTCCATAGCTTAATGTTTAAGGGAACCAGCCAACTGTAGTTCAAATCCCAGCTCCAGAGGCTTGAAAAACACCCTGGGCACATGTGTGTGCATGCCCCAAATCTCAATAGGATAGAGAAATGGAGGAGAAGGGATTGTGGCATTACCATGCCCCATTGGAGGTGCTTTGTCTCTCCCTCTGTCTCAGTCTGTCTCTGGTGAGTGCATACAATTTCTGTCAACTAAAAAAAAAAAAAAAAAAAAGAAAGAAAGTTTGAGTGTGAGTTGAGGGTGACTGTGAGTGGAGTTTAAGTATGACTGGAGGGTGAGTGGAGTGTAAGCGTGAGTGGTGGGTGGGTGTGAGTGACTAAACTCCTATTCACACTCACAATCGCCCTTCCACTCACACTCCCCTTCCCACTCACCCTCATTCTCCACACACTCCCACTCACTCTCTACTCATGCTTCCCCTCCCACTCACAATCCCCCTACCACTCACTCACCCTCCACTCACACACTCCCTATCACCCTCATAATGGAAGTGGAAGGGTGACTGAGTGTGAGTGTGAATGGAAGTGTATGAGCATAGGGTGAATGGGAGGGTGAGTGGGACTGGGAGTGTGAGTTGTGGTGGGAGTGGGAGGGTGAGAGTGAGTCTGAGTGTGAGTGTCTGAGTGTGTGAGTGAAAGGTGAGTGTGAGTCAGAGGGTGAGTGTGAGTAGAGAGTAAGTGGGAGTGGAGAGTGTGAGTGTGTGTGAGTGAAAGGTGGTAAGTGGAGGGTAAAGGGTGGTGAGTGCAGGGTGTTGAATGGAGAAGTGTGAGGAGAGAGTGGTGACGACTGAAGGGTGGTTAGCCTAGGGTGGTGAGTGGAAAGTGGTGACTATGTGTAAGTGAAGGAGGGGGAGTGGAGAGTAGAAGTTGGTGAGTATAGGGTGGAGAGTGGAGAGTGCTGACAGTGTATGAGTGAAATGTGGTGAGTAGAGGATGGTGAGTAGAGAGGAGTGAGTATGTGTGAGAGAAGTTTGGTTAGTGGAAGGTAGAGGGTGATCGGTAAAGGGTGGAGGATAGAGAGTGCTGAGTGTGTGTGATTGAAGGGTGGTGAGTACAGAGTGTTGAGTGGAGAGTGGTAAGTGTCTGAGTGGAGCATGGTGAATGGAGGTTGGAGGGTGGTGAGTAGAGGGTGTTGAGTGTTGAATATGTGTGAGTGAAGGGTGGTGAGTGGAGAATAGAGGGTGATGAGTGGAAATCTTGACCACCACAGAACTACCAATATCAGAAATGATATAGGGGATATAAATCCAGATTCTGTAGTCATTAAAAATAAGACAATATTATGAAAAACTTTATACTCATATATCCAACAACTTAGAAGAAATAAGCCAATTTCTCAAAAATCATAAACTACCTAAACTCAGTCAAAATGAAAGGAAGAACACTGTAGCTCTTAAAGAACTTTTATTATTAATTTTAAAACTTCCAAAAAGAAACATCTAGGACTACATGGTTTTACTGGAGACATACTAAATTTTACAAATCTTTTCCAGAAAATAGAAGTCAGGAACAGTTCTCAGCTTACTTTATAAGACCACTTTTATGCTGACACCAAGACCAGAAAAAGACAGCAAAGAGGGAGAAGAAGACGATGACTATAAAACAACTGACTTAAAGATGTTCAAAAAATAAAAGGAAAAATAGATAAAATTAAGAAAATAATGTATGAACAAAATGGCAATATCAATAAAGAAATACAAAACCAAAGAAACAGAAAATTCTAGAGCGGAAAAATATAACTGAAATGAACATTTTACTATAAATATTCAAATGCATATTTAAACAGGCAGAAGAAAAGATCAGTGAACTTGAAGGTAAGACAAAGAAAAAAAAAGGGGGGAAAAAGATTGAAGACAAATGAATAAGGCATAGGAGACCTGTGGGACACCATAGAGACCAACAGTACACTGTGGGAGTTCCAGAAAAAGAAGAGAGAGAGAAAGAACGGAGAGATTATTTGAAGAAATAATGGTCCCAAACTTCCAAAATTTGATGAAAGACATGAACATAAAAATCCAAAAAGTTCAACAAACTCCAAGTAGGAAGAATTCAAAGAGACTCACACTGAGACATGTTATAATTAAACTCTTGAAAGACAAAGCATCTTGAAAGCAAGAGAGAAGCAACCCATCAAACAAGGGATCTTTGGGAAGATTATCAGACTTATAGCAGCAACTCTAGGGTCCAGAACACAATAGGCTGATATGTTCAAGCTGCTAAAAATAACAAAAACAACAAACCAAACCAAAAAAATCCCTCTCAACCAAGAATCCTATACTTAATAAAATGGCCTAAGGGAGAAATCAAGGCATCCTCAGATAGGCAAAAGCTCAGGGAATTAGTTACCACTAGACAGGACCTGCAAAAAATGCAAAAGGGAGTCCTTCAGTTTGACATAAAAAGACACTACATAGTAATTTGAAGCTGTATAAAGAAATAAAGATCTCAGGAAAGTTAAATACATGGGCAATTATAGAAGCTAGTTTTATTGTTGTGTTCTACATGATGTAAGGGACTAACACTTTCTTTAAAAAGCAATTATTAGCCTAAAAACTAGCATGTTATAACTTTGGTTTGTAACTCCATATCTTGTTTTCTACATAATTTAAGAAGCAAATACTTGTATAAAAATATTAATTTAAATTCTTAGACCTACAAGAATAATTCTGTGACATCATCAATTAAGTAGAGTGGGGACAAAGAAGAAAAGGAACGGTGCTTTTCTATGTTACTAAAGTTAAGCTGGTATAAATTCACATTAGAGTGTATAACTTTAGAATATTAAATGTAATCCCCATGGTAACTACTAAGAAAATAGGTTTAGAATTAACACAAAAGAAAATGAGAAAGTAATTTAAACATTTCACTACAAAAAAATCAACCAAACACAAAAGAAGACAGTAATGCAGGAAACGAGGGACAAATAAAGGTAAAAAGCATATAGAAAAGCAATAACAAATTGGGATATAAGTCTCTCCTGTCAGACACTCTTAAAAGGAAGGAAATTCTGATACATGCTACACTATGAATAAACCTTGAGGACATTATGTTAATTAAAATAAGCCAGTCATCAAAAATACAAAAACTATATGACTCAATTTATTTGTGGTATTTAGAGTATTTTAAATTATAGAGAGTGAAAGGTATCCAGGACTGGGAAGGAGGAAATGGGAGTTGGTGCTTAATGAGTACAGCATTTTACCTTTACAAGATGAAAAGAGTTCAGGAGAGAGGAAGGTGATGATAGATATAAGAAATATGAATGAACTACCACCACTGAAATGCATGCTAAAAATGGTTAAGATGGTAAATTTTATGCTGTATGTATTTAATCACAATTTTTAAAACTGGGACCCAGCCATAGCAGTGCAAGTTGAACACTGTTGCTTGGGAGACTGAAGCCACATGGAAGGTCCAGGTTCAATTCCCAGCCCACGTAAAAAGCTGGGCCTATATGTTCAGCTACTCAGGAGGCTGAGGCAGGAGGATTTTGACAGTGAGACTTTGTCTAAAAAAAACAAAAAACACCACACATATAAACACCACACATACATACATACACGTGGGGAAAAAATAACACCACCAAATGCTGGTGAGGGTGCAGAGGAACTGGATACGTTGCCATGAAATGTTCCTGAAGGCAGGCCAAAATAATCTGACATCACCTGAGAACCTGATCAAATATTGAAGTGATCAGATATTGAGGATGGGAGCAGGGGAACAGTTCTGATTAAACCAGCTTAAGATTCTTGCTAAAATTGAATGACAAAAAGAAAGGAACAGAAGTCTCAAAGTCCTGTCCTTTCAGAGAGATTTTTGACTAGCTAACTAAAGTTTGGTAAAAAGAGAGATTCAGTCAATAGCATGAGTTTCACTGCACACAAAGTTACTTACTACATGTTTATTGAATGAATAAGTGACTTAGCACCTTTTCATTACTCCGCAGTTCCTTTAGTCATTGACTATTAGCCCAGGATTTGCAAAATGAGAACACGAGGGACATAGAGCAAAAAGCTAGTTCTGCCTTATCGCAGCATTGACTTTTTCCAAACTGAGGTCATGTTTCCCAAGGGTGACAGATTGGTATTCTGGGTAGGATAATTTTGGAATGTGCCCCAAATGTCAGTATGGCTCCCCAAATACTTGGACATTAAACCTTCTCTCTCTTTCCTCATGCTTCTTAGGGACCTTGACTGAGAATCAGCACTCTGTCTCTCTGGTTATTTATTTCTTTATACATTTGTCCGAAGGTGTGTGCATTCACCAGAGAGAAAGCACCTCCCAATGGGGCGTGGTCACACTATGATCCTTTTTCCTCCAGTTCTCCTTCCTATCAAGATATGGGGATGCCTGTATATATGCCTAGTGTGTTTTTCAAGCTTCTGCAGCCAGGATGCAAACTCCGGTGAGCTAGTGGCCTCTGGCTCCCTTGATCACTGTCCTGGGGGCTGGCCCTCTCTCTTGTTATTTATAGATCCAAGAAAACTGAGAAATGTACGTGTTTCAAAAGCTACATTCCAACTTCCCCTGGGCATGGTGTGCACCTGATAGAAAAAAATAGGACTTCCTTGCCTCACACTGGTTCTAAGTTTCAGTTTGAATTGGTCTAAAATGCTCATTTTGCCTTTTTTCGTGTGTGTGTGTGCTGGTTATCCTTTTTGATGGGCATAAAGAAATTTCCCCTTTCAGAAAAATGCTGCTAAGCATTATACCGTACAGCACACCCAAAACCAATCTCTTTCAATTTCAATAGATGAAAAATATGTGAAAGGGAAAAGCATTAATGGATTATTTTTGTAAAAGTGAAAAAATCTCTTGGAAGAGCAATTTTCTCCTGTTGACTGGCAGAAAAACAGCAGCGTTAATTATGTTGCCTTGTTAAATCTGAAAGAATGTAGTGAACGTTGGAAACCTTTCTAATTGCCTTTGTGGAAAGGCATCTAAGAGATCAGAAACTATCTCCATCAGAGAAGCGCTGAGACAGCTGCGCCCTCCCAAGGCAGTGGGTCTGGATGTGCTTAGAGCAAAGAGTTTTCTGAGCTGAGGACATTGGAGCTTTTGGGAACAACACATGGAGTAGGTACAGAGAAAGGCAGAATATCCACCTCATATTTGGGCCACTTGATGACTTTGTTGAGTTTGTATTCTTTTCTCCATTTTTCCTTGGAGACAGGGGAAGAAGGTGGTTTTTGAATGGAGAGTTGGCAGATGTGCTCGAATTCATTCTGGTGCCGATGTCCTCACAGTGGCTATCTTGACCTATGGTGACAGGTAAGATTTCTAGCTGTGGATACCAGGAACAGATCTTGCCTCCAGCAATATAGTTCTTCAAAAGAGCCCAGGCAAAGTGTGTGGCTTAGATGGAAAACAAAAACAAACTAAGGTTTGTTTTTAAAAAATGGAAACAGAGTGTTTCTCTCTCATAAATCTAGTTCCAGGACAGGAATTTTGGATGAACAGAGAGTCCCAGAAGTCTAGAAGAATGCTATTTTGAGGTAAAAACAGGAGTTCAGAGGCCCCGCTTTTGTACTCTGCTTGAATTTCAGATGAGATAAAACCAGCAGCTCTGCTAAGTTGCAGTGCAAAAGCTTACATGGCTTCTTGAGAAAAGCAATTTATTTTAGATTATAGCACAGCGGCTATCATTTAAACTGCTAGGGATTGTAATTGAACTCAGAACCAACCTTCTCTGTGAACACAGGGTGCAATAATAAGTTTACCCAGGCTGTTCTAAATAACATGGATGCCAAGCCTTCAAGACAGATGGGCATCGTAGCCCAAACATGGAATCACTACTGTCCTGCCAACCTTCTATCAACCAACACATTCAAAAATACATTCTGGGAAATGTATCTAGCTGTGTGTTCAAATGTGCACTTGCTGTCTATATATTGGGATATTAATCTGAAGTACCTAGGAGGCAGCAATCTTGGGGAAATGACAAAATATACAATTAGCACTAAAGAACTTTTTGTTCAGTTTCCGTCTTTATCTAGTATCATCAAGAGATCTGGGTAGGGTATGTGGTGAGAATCCAGGATAAAGAAAGAATTTTTTGGACCAGTTGGTGGCCTAGTGATTAAGGCACTGGACTCCCACATGGCTGACCACAGTTCGAATCCCAGACTCTGCAGTTTGAAAATCACACAAGGTGTGCATGTGTACCCAAAATCCTGAGATAGAATTAGGGAGAAGGGATAGCAGCATGGCCATCCCCTTGAGGGGGTTGGGGGCTGATTTCTCTCTCTCTGTCTCTGGCAAGCACATGCACCTATGGCAAACAAATTCTTTGAAGAAAGAAGAAGAGTTCTTCTTGATAACTGGAAAATCTTTGATTTGCTCGTGAAGGGGATGTGCTTACTCTCCAAACTCTAGCATGTCATTCTGTCATTAAGTCCTAACAAAAGCTTAATTGCTTCATTGGGAAGAATGATGTGTCTCATTTCTGTACATTGCATTTGTTCGCTCCTTGTAGATAAATCCAGTTATACTAAAAACACTATTCCTCCAGAGTTGTCCCTAGGTTCAGAAGACAGCATTGCATCCCGATTCAATTATTTATTTTGTTTTTAGTAAAAGAGCTGTCACAATGCACTGGCTCTTTTTACAATCATCTTTTTTGCTTCGTTTTTTTATGAAAGCAAAAATCAGCACATAGTTTTAAAATCAAACACTTCAGAAACACTTATAATGAAAAGTAACATCCTGGTTTTATTTCCATTTTGCTAGTTAATATTTATTGCTTTTTTAGATTATCTGCTGATTTTCTTCTAAGAATAAGGAGGATTTAGCTGACTTATATTCACATATTTACATTCTCCACTATAACATTTTCAACTTCCATTGCGTCTTTCTATTTCTAAACTGTATTTAATCTAGTCAGTGTCTTTTCCCCTTATTTTTTATTTAGGTTTTTCGAGAGGGTCTTGCTGGTACGACCCTCCTTCCTCAGCTTTCCAGCTGTGACTATAGGTGTGCACAACACCTGGCTTCTTTCTTTAAAACAGGGTCTTCACTATGTTGCCTGGGCCAGTCTCCAACTCAAGATCCTCCTAATAACCCAGTCTCTGAGATCACTGGGGTTACAGATTCACACTACCGCACCTAGCATTTAGATGGGGCCAGGAATCAAAGTCAGACCTCCCATTTGGTCTTGGCCTATGGAGTCCAGCAATTTGGCAGTGCATGACAGTGGTTGGGCCACTCATGCCCTTTTCTTTCCTGCTCTTCTTCCTCTTCCGCATTCCCTTTTCAGTGAGCTGTGCCATCACTTTTGTACTATCAAGTTTAGTTACATTTGCTCTGCCACAGGAATGATCTTTCTTTGGGATTTTTCCTAAATTGAAAATATTTGCATAATTAGGACTTTGCTAAATTATTTAGTGTAGACTCATGTGTGACACTTAAAGTGTCACAACTCCTGTGCTACTCGAAGGAGATTTTTACTTCGTATCAGGCTCAGATGGATTCAATGCAGTTAAATCATTTGTCAAAAACATTACATCTTTAAGTTTGCATAAAACGTTTATACATGCATACATATATATTTATGTAATATATAGATAATGGAATATGAACACTTCTAGGCAATTATTTTTGCTGGTGATGCTAGACTTGTCTGATGTTGCCAGAAGAGCACCCATTCAATCGGGAGTAAAAGTCAGCCTCCCTGGGCTTCCTTCTGTTGCTATGAGGGAGTGAGAAAATGCCTGGTCTGGGGAGCCATCAGATGGCATGGTGATTGAGGCACTGGACTTCCCACACGGCCAATCATGGTTCAAGCCAACTGTGGTTCAAGTCCCAGACCTGGTAGCTTCCTTTCTCACTCCCCCTCCCTTGTCTCTGATGCACTCATGTGAAAAAAATATATAATGAAAATAATAAATAAAATAAATAATTCTTAAAAAAAAAAAAAAAAACCTGACTGG